>NC_091433.1:77227148-77527148 GCF_964237555.1 Oryctolagus cuniculus | reverse complement strand
AAGTGTGAGACTTCATCATTGTAACTGTACATAGACACCTTTCCCTTGCCCACATCGTGGTTTGAGGTGCTTAGGTTCAAGTTCTGACTCTGCTCTCCACGGTTCTGCTAATGCACAGCTGGGAGGCAGCAGGTGTTGGCTCAAGGACTTGGCTTCCTGTCACCACATGAGGGACCTGGACTGCGGGCTCCCAGTTTCCACTTGATCCAGCCCTGTTCATTGCAGGCATCTGGTATGTGAACCAGCAGAAGGGAGCTCTCCATCGGTCTCTCTCCCTCTCTCAAATAGTTAATTAATTAGTTAAAAAAAAAAAAAAACTCATCCCAAAGAACAAAAAAAGTTCCAAGCACTTTGGTACTGTTTTGGAAATAAAAATATGGGCCAGCTGCTTCTTTCATGAGATATGTTCTTGGGTGTCTAAAATGCCAAATAAATATTTCTATGCCAGTGAATTTGGCAGATATTCTACTTTTAATGTATTATTAATCCTCTGCCTATTCACTGTCCCCCAAATCCCATCTACAACTTCCAAGGCTTGGCAGGGAAGTTTAATACTGGCAGAGGATAGTATCTGAGGGCCAGTTCATAACCTTTGCAAGATGAGATAATTCTGTAAAAGCACTTTGTAAATTGCAAGGTACCATGCAAATGCTAATTATTACCATAATTATTTCTTATATATGAAGTCATTTTCAACCCACACCATCTCCTGAATCTTCAGATTTCTACAATGGGCATCTTCTTTTCCATATATCTTCAACAACTCAATTACACAAAGAATGATTATAAAAATAGTGAGACTGTGCTCATGAGTTATAACCAGCACTAGTACTACTGCTTGTTAATAATCCATGGATCTCAAATTGTATTGCTCCCAAATTGCTAAACTCATGAGTCTCCCCAGTTAAGAACGTGCTTTCAGTAGATATCCTTCTTTGCCTTATCTTTAGGCTGGGCACAGAGGCAATAAACACCATCTGCTCACATATACAGATCTCTGTGCCTGTGAGAACAAATTTCAAGTGAAAACTCTCCATTAAAGTTAAAAAGTGGTGAGCATTTAGCCTAGTGGCTAGGATGCCAGTGAAGACGCCTGCATCCCACATCAGAGTACTTGGGTTCTGTATCCATATCCAGTTCCTGACTCCAGTTTCCTGCTAATGCAGATCCTGGGCGGCAAAGGTGACGGAAGTTGATGGCACAAGTAATTGGGTCCTGCTACACTGCCATCTAGATTAGATTCCTAGCTCCTGGCTTTGGCCCTACCCATTGCAGGTATTTAGAGAGTGAACCAACAGATGAGAGCTCTTTCTTTATGTCTCTTCATCTCTCTGACTCTCCATCTCTCTCAATAAAAAAAAAAAAAAAAGGATTAGGGGCCCCAGCACTTGTGGCATAATGAGTAAAACCGCTGCCTGTAGTACCGGCATCCCACATGGGTGCCTGTTCGAGTCCCAGCTGCTCCACTTCTGATCCAGCTCTCTGCTATTGCCTGGGAAAGCAGTAGAAGATGGCCCAACTCCTTGGGCCCCTGCACCCATGTGAAAGGCCCGGAATAAGCTCCTGGCTCCTGCCTTCAGATTGGCTCAGCTCTGGTTATTGTGGCCATTTGGGGAGTGAACCAGCAGATGGAAGACTTCTCTCTCTCTGTCTCTGCCTCTCTGTAACTCTGACTTTCAGATAAAAAATTAATTTTTTTAAAAAAAGAATTAAAGATGTGATCACCTAATGGCCGGCCGCATTTTAAAACAATTTCCTAAATTCTCTCTCTCTCTCTGTGTGTGTGTGTGTGTGTGTGTGTGTGTGTCTGCATGTGCATCTGTTTCTCCTTCAAAGAGGTCTGGGAACTTTGGAGCATTTGGACTTATTTCCTGGTTAAGCCTAACAGACCCATCTGTTCAGACATCTTTTGCAGAGGAAGAATGTGATGTACCCACAGCATGAGTAGTGCCCTTACCACACGTGGTGCTAGGCAAGGGGAGACCTTGAGGATGAATAAACCATCGGCTTCTCTCTTTGACATTACACTGACCAGAAAAAATTTCAAAAACAGTGTGATAAGTTTCATGATGGAAGCATGTTCCAAGTGTCTGGGAACAGGGGAAGATGTGGACTGAACTGCTTCTAGGCACCAATATCACCTAAATTTCTAGCCCAAATCAACAGCAACGTCAGGGCCATTTGGTCATTCTCAGCATGAGCATCAACAACTCACTGCTTGAGTCACGTATTGTCACTACCTCTAACAGTAGGAAGCTTTTCTATACCCAAGTACAGAAAGGAAGGGGGAGCAATCAAGGGGACATAGCATTTATTGAGTACCAGTAATGCACTGCAGCCTCCTCTAGAGTTGGACTTAGACCTGTGATCCGTGACAACAATGCAGACATATCTCCTCTTTAGAGATGCAGATTCTGAAGCTCACAGAAAGCAAGTTTGAGAAAGGTCAGATAGTAAGTGGCAGATGTAGGACTTGGCAGCTCTGGCTCCCTCAAGGCTCATTAGCTTCATGGAACATTTGATTGGTTTAAAATTAATGATGATAGTGATGAGAGTGACCTGTTAGTGTAATCTAGGCTCTGATACTACGCCATGGGCCAGAGCTCCTTAGCTTAATCTTAGCCAAATAAAATAACTAAAAGGACCTGGGTATGGAAGAGGCCTGATGCTGCAGATGGGGTTTAGGTGATCCCTGCTGTGGAAATTGAAAGACATGGAGCCAAAAGAACCAAGGCCTAGTTCAAGAAGCAATGATCTCCAAAGTGTGCCAAAATAACCTTCCTTCTCCTCTGAAACACTCCCTCTCCAGGACTGTACTCCTCACTGTAGATCACCTCAGTGTGCATTGGAAAGACCCTCATATTGTCAGTAGCTTCCATGAGGTAGGATGATCCATAGACCTAAACTAAGATTTTTGTTTAAAATAAAAAAGGAAATTTGTCAACATAAATGTAACTTTCATTGACAGACTGGAGAGTGGGGATGCAACTGAAAGTGAGTGAGAAGAGCATCAATTACTGATTTTATCAAAGCCCAAAGGAAAGCTGGAAACTTGGTCCCTGATTTCTGAAAAAATATTAAATCCAAATTTCACTGTGAAGGTCAATTCAGTTATAGACCCAATTTTAACTTATATTTCAATTTTTCATTCTTGGTAAGCCATTAGACATGTTGCACACATTTAAAAGTGCTTTTTACAATCTACCATGTGTAGAGTAATTTCTCAAGTTGTGTTTTCATTGATTTCATATAATTGCAGTCTTTTGTGACAGTGAGAGGTGAGGAGAGTTTGTGGCAATGTGATGTCAGCTTGGCAGATGGGTAAAGTGGAATAACAGGAGTCCACTGACTTGTCAAGATCCCCCCGGGAATTCTGAGAAGCAGCAATGAAGACACAGTGTTGGATAACTTTGCAGTTCCTGCTTTTTCCGTCAAGAGCCACTAGTGGAGCTGCTTATTGACCAGGGGTAATCACGCAAACTCTTTCAGATTCCTATAGAGCAGAGGTGCTGGTCTGTATCATTAAGCTAGAGCTTCTGGCTTAAGTAGTTCCCTACTACTTCCCGTTTAAGAAAATCATCCGGGCCGGCGCCGTGGCTCAATAGGCTAATCCTCCACCTTGCGGCGCCGGCACACCGGGTTCTAGTCCCGGTCGGGGCGCCGGATTCTGTCCCGGTTGCCCCTCTTCCAGGCCAGCTCTCTGCTATGGCCAGGGAGTGCAGTGGAGGATGGCCCAGGTGCTTGGGCCCTGCACCCCATGGGAGACCAGGAAAAGCACCTGGATCCTGGCTCCTGCCATCGGATCAGCACGGTGCGCCGGCTGCAGCGGCGGCCATTGGAGGGTGAACCAACGGCAAAGGAAGACCTTTCTCTCTCTGTCTCTCTCTCTCACTGTCCACTCTGCCTGTCAAAAAAAAAAAAAAAAAAAAAAAAAAAAAGAAAATCATCCAACTTTGGCAATGTACAAGGGGTACTTCAAAAAGCTTGAGGAAAAGTAGAATTAAAAGATCAGTTTCTTTATTTTTGGATGAAAAATTGAGATACATGCATAGTTTTTTTCATAATGAATTTTCATGAACTTTTTGAAGACCCCTTATATGCATGGTTTCAAAACTTTTTTGAACCAAAACAAACTTAGCTTTTCATTCTATTCTTCCACAAATCCCTTTAAATTTATTTTATTTATTACCTGCATGGCAAATGACAAAGAGGGAGAAACATCCACTGGTTTACCTCTCAACTTGTCACAACAGCCAGGGCTGGGCCAGGCTGAAGCCAGGAGCTCGGAACTCCATCCAGGTCTCTCCTAGAAGTGGGAGGAGTGCAGACATTTGGGCCATCTTCCACTGCTTTCCCAGGCACATTAGGAGGAAGCTGGGTCAGAAGCAGAGCAGCTGCACTCAAGCTGGCGCTTTGATATGGGGTGCTCGTGTTGTGAGGGGTAGCTTCACCTGCTGCACCCTGATGCTGGCCCCTTCACACACTTTTTGAAGTATCTCGTGTTACACATTTTATCTAATCTTGTCAACTTTATAAATTTTGTCTTCTTGCTGCAAATTTTTTTTTAACTTTGCTTTATGAAATGTAAGCCATGGGTTGATCATTCACTTCTTTGAAAAACACAGACACAAAAGTAAAATAAACACACTCAAGATTCAATAGCCCTTGGTGGACAGGAAGAAGCCTTGAACAGAGAGACTGCAAATGCTTTTCCTTATACCTAATGCCTGAGCTTCCTCCCACATTCCAAGGCTCCAGGCTTTGTCACTTCTAAAAAGGAGAGGATACTAGCAGGAAGATTCATGCTCAAGAAGGTCACGGCGACTTTCAAGTTATCTGGTGGGCACCAGCTTTATATTCTGGTTTGTGATTCTGAGAAACAATAACAAATAAACACTGTCAAATGCCTACTTCCAGTTAACCTTGACTGTCATTGTTCTTTAAAATTATCTTTGGGACTGGCTTTCATTTTTTACACCTCTATGTCTCATCTTCCTTTATCTATTTATGCTTTTATTTATTTATTTGAGAGGCAGGGAGACACAGAAAGAGGCATAGAGACAGAGAGAGAGAGCAAGAAGGAGAGCGAGAGCAAGCAAGCAAGAGAGCTCCCATTTGCTGGTTAACTCCCCAGATGTCTACAACAGCTCAGGGGCTGATGCCAAAAGCTGGAACTCATTTGGGTAGCAGAAGCCTAATCACTTGAGCCATCATCACTCCCTCCCAAGGTCTGCATTAGCAGGAAGCTGGCATTAGGAACTGGAGTCAGGAATCAGGCAGGTACTAAGCCCCTGTACTTCTAAATGGGACATGGACATCTTAACTGCTGTCTTCACTGCTTGGCCAAATGCCTACCCTAGTCCCATCTTCCTTTATCTAACATTAGAGACACCTTGTTTCCCAAACCTGTGTAGCATAAATTTGCTTTGGAGTTATGGCCATGTTCTGTCACTTGTGTAACTCATGTAAGCCTTCTTTGCATCAATCAGAACATTTAGGGCTGTTCAAAGTGCTGATAGGTTCTTTCAAAATAACATGAATAATGATGGAAAATGGGAAATTTATTAAGAGTCAGTGCCATGCTCAGATCTGGTTCTTTGGCATAAAAATAAGTCAATCCACCTTGGTGAAGTCCTATGAGGTAATGCAGCCCCTGCTAGTGTAAGACAGCTAGTGTAGTGAATGGTATGTCCCGCCACAGCATAACAAGTCTGCCCAAACAGCTGGAGTCCACACAAGGAGTGCTCCATTATGCAGGTCCACAACCTACTCCAAGGAGAGTTCACAGAATGAACCCACCGCGACTTTAGGAATGTCTCAGTGGTTTCTGTTGACTCTAACGGCTAACAACGACTAGGTAGTTCATTTCGAAATGTTTATCTAATGTGACCATCTTTGGCACATTCGTTCTGGCAAGTGGCAATTTTATTTCTTTTTTATAAAGTATTTATTGGAAAGGCGGAGACAGAGAGAGAAAGAGAGGGGGGGGGGAGAGAGAGAGATATCTTACACCTGCTGGTTTATTCCCCAAATGGCTACAATGACTGGGGTTGGGTCAGGGCGAAGTCTGGAGCTTCATCTGGGTCTCCAAAGTGGGTGCAAGGGGCCAAGCACTTTGGCCATTGTCTGCTGCTTTCCCAGGTGCATTAGCAGGGAGCCGGATTGGAAGTGGAGCAGCTAGGACCCAAACTGGCACCCACATGGGATGCCAGCATGGCAGGCTACAGTTTAACATGCTATGCAACAACACCAGCTCCTTCAATTTTATTTCTTAACCTGCTTTACGTTTGGAAGTTTAAAGATTACATCGGACATCAAAGTTGGTTGATAATCTCCTTTGTGATAAACTTTGTTGAATGTTCTTGACCAAGGGCTTCAAGTTAAGGTAGTTTTCACTGTCTATTAGTTATATATTGATCCACCAACAGACCATATTCATGATCTCCAAATCACTTATCTCTGACCTGGGGCCAAACAAAACTGTCTCTGGAAGGCAAGAAGAAAATCTTAAAATTAGAGATTGGAATGGAAGTCACCACAACTGCACAGATGAGGCCTCACTGCTCCTACTGGAGTGAAACAAAAGATTAAAGAACTCTACTGGTCTGATGGGCTCCATCCTACATCTAGCAGATACCCTAACAGGATTTTAACTATTAGTAAATATAACCGGTCATTTTTATGCTTTCCTCTAGCTATTTTCAAGTTGCTTTGCACATGTTTCTCTGGAGATGTTCATTTGTCCTTGGATTTACTCTGTCCTTGTATGTTTCTTTTCCATTTTCTGTAGTTGACTCAATTTTTCTACATGAGAATTTTTGGCAAAGGGTCAGGAAAGAAAAGATCCTGGAGAAGGGAATGAGGGGGTAGTGAGGTTTCCAGAATGTTTATTCTATGTCATGATTTTGGAAAGTTAAAATAGTTTTAATTTCTATAAAAGTTCAACAGGATACTTCACCAAAAATAGTGAAAGAGAAACAATACATCTACAACTTATACTGCCTTAGCAAGAATAGAATAGCTAATGGTTAAATAAACTTTATACTTGGTTAAAACTTTAGGGGAAAATGATTTCCTTCCTTTTAATATTCATTTCTCTTTATCCTTTCTATTATTTCATTTTTCCTTTTATCTTTTTATTTTCCTATCCTGTATTCTTCACAGTGTAAAAATCCAAAATATTATTAACTAAAGAGTACAACACTGTGATACAGAAATAAAGTGATGTGATTTCTCTGCTCACTCACAATTAGGGTATTATAAGACTACTTCAACTGCTTTATATTTATTTCAAATCATGCTAGCTATTTCATGTATCTTTCTTTTAAGAGATTGGGATAAAAATATAAACCTCTTGGTGATTCAAAAGCATAAGACCTACTTCTGAGAAATAAACAAAAAAAACACCTCAAATGTTTTATTTTATCTTCATGAATATCTACTGCCATCAAAGTTCTTAAAAAGTGCCAGATGTTATTATCCATTTATAACAGTTAACAATCTCCTCCAATAACATTCCTACACTGATAATAAAATCAAAAGAAATTTTAGATACTTTTGGATATTCAAGTACATAGGATATTAAGGTATTAATTTAAAAATCAGACAAGACAGGAACACAACACTTCTCTACATTAATATAGCCTGTTGATTATGTACGTCATAAGACCTAAAACGTTGTCCATAAAGCCCACTTGAATGCTTTTGTAAAATGTTATTTTCAGGTTGGTTAAGTTTCTGTGCATAAAGGGATGTGGCTTACACACTCACTCACACAGACACCCACATAGTTAATACAAAAACCCATGATCAGTTTTCAGAAATTGGACGACAATATGTGAGGACTATGATCTCTGAGAGAAGGTTTGAAAAAAAAAAAAAACAGATGAACCCTAACGTAGTCCCAACCACTACCTTCTGCCTGGGGCAATTTCTGGACCACAGACAGAGTAGACCAAGGAAAAGTAAATACAGCCTAGCGATCTTGAAGTGACACAGATCAGAGTTTGGGGGAATGGAGGCAGCTATGGTTTGCAAGGAAAAGTATCAAGGACTAGGGAGCATCACATCCTGAGCTCTACAGCTCTGCAGGGGGTTCTCTCCAAGCCTTTGGCTAAATGCTGATCTACACAAGCATGAGAAAGAACTCTCCAAAGCACTGGAGATAGGCAGGCAGATCACGTCCGGAGTTCACACAGAGCTAGGATTAGATTGTGCTTCCATCAGCCAGTGTGATGAGAACTCATGAAATATGAGGAATTGAATGGAATTCCCAGAACAGTCATGCCTCAGTAGTAAAATTAAATTAGCCCTAGCATAAAAATTGTTCTCAACCTGACAGCAGAAGAAAGGAAATAATAAAGAGCAGAAATCATTAAAATTGAAAAGAGACAATTTAGAAGATAAAAAACCAGTCTTTGAAGAGGTCAATAACATTGATCGTTTCTAGTCATATTAACTAGAAATAATGAACATATTAAGGTCATAGGATTGAAGGTGAATATACAAAAAACAATGTCCATATACTTGCAATGATCATTTAATAATAAAATAAGAAAATATCATTCATTTCATGATCAAAACCATGAGCTACCTAGAATTAGATTTACCCAAGAAGTTGTACAAAAACTTATACATTGAAAGCTATAAAACATTGCTAAGAGAAATTAGAGATCTAAATAAATGATCTAAATAAGTAGAGATGACATACCATGTTCAGTGATTTGAAGACTTAATATAGCTAGGATTTCATTTTAACTCAAACCAATTCATAGATTCAACATGAAACAAAATAAAATTCAATCAGTTTTTAAAAATACTGACAAGTTGATTCTAAAATTTGTATAGAAATGCAAAAAACTTATGAGTTGACATGATTTTGAAAAAGAAGCAAGATGTTGATTTCAAGACTTGCTATAAAGCTACTGTAAACAAGATAGGATAGTACTGACTTCTATGGAACAGAATATTCAAAAATAGATCCTCATTACATACACAGTTGATTTTTTATAAAACAGCCAAAGTGAGTCAGTGGATAAGATAACCATTTCAACAAATGGCTCTGGGGCAACTGGACCATCACACTGAAGACAAGTTACCTTGACCCCTATCTCAGACCTGAAACAAACATTAACTCTAAATTGATCATGACCATAGATCTAAATGTAGGAGAAAAACTATAAGACTTGTAGAAGTTGTTGGTGATCTTCTACTGACCATTGTTTTAGCAAACAGGCAAAAGATTTGAACTGCTACTTCACAAAAGTATATATGTGAATGCTCAAAATATAGAAAAAGATGTCCAGTCTCATTGGTCATTAGGGAAGCGCAAGTTAAAACCACAGTGAGATACCATTATATACTAAAATTAAAAAGTTCGATTATACAAAGTGTTGGAGAGAATGTAGAGAAACTGGAATTCTTAAACATTGTTGATGGGCATGTAAAATTGTTCAACCATTTTGAAAATGGTTTGAAAATCTCTTTTAAAGTCAAAGAGATCCTTACTAATGAATTCCACTCCTTGGTATTACTTAAGAGAAATAAAAATGTATGTTTGCAGGAATACTTGTGTGAGAATGTTAGTTGTAAATTTTTCCTTTTATACTGTACAGATACTTCAACAAAAGGCAAAACTATAGAGACAGAGACCAGTTCAATTCTTTCCAGAGCCTGGGTATGGGGTAATGGGTTAGAATGGGATGAGACAAAATACTTGGTACAGGAGTTAATGGGGCAAATTTTGGGGGATGATGAAAGAAAGCAAAATGATAAACTGTGTAGGATACAGTTAACCTTTGACATGCATAGTGGGTTGACCCCTTTCAGTTACCAGACTCTGAGGGTGTTCAAATTCCTTACACATAATGGCACAGTATATTTGTCATAAACGCTTATTCTCCTATATACTTCAAACCATCTCTAGATTTCTTAACATATCCCATACAATATAAAAATAATTAAATAGTTTTAATATTTTATTATTTAGGGAATAAGGAGAAGAAACAAATCAGCACATGTTTCCATGCAGAATTTACTATTATTTTTTGATTATTTGTGAGATGGGGTGGTTGAACTCACAGATACAAAGGTATGGCTTTATTTGTAACATAAATAACCAATAGAGTGCTATATTTATAATCAATGAATCACTTCTACAAATCAGAAAACAACTCAATTGAAAAACTGATGGATTACAAATAAGAATTTTACATTCTGTGAAATATGAAATTTATATTCTATATGGAAGTAATAGAATTGGGAAATAGAAGCTCAGTGCCCAACTGTGATGTCATTGAAAATTCTCTTAAAAAAAGGCAAATTACCAGAATCCTTAATCTCTGAAAATCAGACAAACCTTCATCAAGGAGTGGAGAAAAGGTGGGACTTCTATCACTGGGGAGGAAATTAGTCCTAGTGGAATAATCACTTGTGCAGAGTGTAAATCTATGGAAATGATATACCCTGCTGTGTTAGTTGGACCAGACTATATTACAACAAGCACTTCAGATATTATTAGCAGCAAAATTCATTTGAATGGTATAGTTAAATGATCATTCCATATAGGATAATTATTAGTATAAATATATGCACAAAAATAATAAAACATTGAACTCAATGATGGTATTATTATTGTATTGCCCTATTGTATTAGGATGTGTTATTTGTATGTGTATATATATATATATTCCTTTTCAAGGCACACAGAATATTACAAAAATATTTAAGTGAACAAGCATTTTGCTACAAATAGCATCATAAGAATATACTATTTTCACACTCTCTTTGATCAAAAGTAAGCCAAAACCTCTTCCTAACTATTTTAAATAAGAAAAAAAAAGGGGGGGACAAAGGAAGAAAAACCAGGGAGAAAGCATGAGTCTTATTCTTCTGATTGACATATAAAAAGCTAAAGAAAGACAAGTCAGACGGAAAAAGAAAAAAGAAAGCTCTTGAGAAGGCAAAATAGTCGAATTGCGGGAGCTGGAACATCACGATTCATTTGCGTGAGTTACAACTGCACAGGAGATGACAGGCTGTAAACCGCACAGGCCAGAGGGCGTCTGAGGTGAAGACCCAGCACGCGAGAGCCTGAAGGAAAAAAAGCAGTTGGTAAAGGGTAGTGGAGATTTTTTTTTAGCAAAAGTGCTTGTTTGCTACAAATTCTTTTCTTGGAGGTGGGGGTAGAGCTCCCTTATGTGGATTTAAGAATGCTGGTGGCCATCAATGAAAATGGCTGCATTGCTCCCCTAATCTCTTGAGCCACAGATGGGGTTCATATTCCTTGTCTACTCAGGCTGCTTGGTCCCTGAAACTTTGCAGGGCGTGGCCAATGGCTGATCAAGACCTAGACAGATGGACGCTCAGAGCTGGGCACAGAAGTCAAGAGGAAACATTTAGAAACTTCACATTGCAGTTTGAGCAATTTCATGTCTGTGGAATCCAATGATGAAGCAAAATCTTGGGCTTCTATTAATGTTATTTTCTAGTTTCATTTTCTAATAATCTATTTTCATCACCTTTTAAAGTGGTATGAGTTAACAAATTGGTCTCAGAGATAGTTTGGGCCACTACCCTAAAGTATGGGTAAAAAGCAGCAGGAAACAGTGATTGAGCTCCACAGGGACAGGAAAAGGTCAATGCTATTTTGTAAAGTTTTAATTTGCCTATGAATTAGCAATTGTTAGTAAATGCACATTTACATGGAAAAGCAACATGGCAAACACTGGTAATATTTCAGTTGGAAGTTGAAAAAAGAAAACACTACAGGAACTGAGAGTATTTTCCCTTTGGAATTTCGTGCACAATGAGTGGCTCACATCTGGCACCAAGACTAGATAGTCAACCATGCAAGAACACTGAACCCTGAGAGATTTAAAGAAAAACAGAAGATAGGTGGTAGCAGGAAACACAACAGGCAATTTTGCCATTTAAGTGTAAAATATGATTATTCTAAATAGATCTCCTTTCTATTGAGCTATTTTTAAGGAAATGGTTAGCATTTTTTGGGATGATTGTTACTCTGAAATCACTTAGAAAACTGGAGATCCTTAGGAGCAGCTATTTTCTTTAGTTCTTTAAATTCATATATTATCTTTATCTTAATAGTGCCATTTGTTACTTATTATCATGAGTAATGGCTGAATTGTAAGTAGGACTCCATTTTTAAGAAAGCATAACCAAAAGCAAAATAAAACTCAAAATCTTTTGACCTTTTTCTCACCTCGTAACTAAAAATTTCCTGCTATGTGTCCCTATTAAAAGTTCATTATTGGGGCCAGCACTATGGTGCAGTGGGTTGAAGCCCTGGCCTATCGCGCCAGCACCCCATAAGGACGCCGGTTCTAGTCCTGGCTGCTCCTCTTCCGATCCAGCTCTTCTGCTATGGCCTGGGAAAGCAATGGAGGATGGCCCAAGTCCTTGGGCCCCTGCATACCCACGGAAGACCTGGGAGAAGCTCCTGGCTCCTGCCTTCGAATTGGCTCAGCTCTGGCCGTTGGTGGCCATTTGGGGAGTAAACCAGAGGATGGAAGACCTCTCTCTCTTTGCATCTGCCTCTGCCTCTCTTAACCCTGCCTTTCAAATAAATAAATAAATCTTTAAAAAAAGTTCATTATCAATAGTGATTATAGCTGTTATCAGATGTTTCAGATATTGAAATGAATTAATTAAAAAACATTTTCTACCTCTTTTTCCTTTACTACTGAACAAAGAGTTAAAAATAAGGATGTTTAGATCTTGGCAGCTGGGGTAATGCCGCTGATTAATAAGATTTAGTATTCTTAGTAAAAATTACGATTGCTCTCCAAGGCCTGTTGAAGCCTGGACTCATCCCATTTTTCCAATCTTCTCTCGATCCAAACACACTCACTGGGCTCCAGCTGGCTGGGCTGCACAATTGCATCACTGTGCCTTGTGCATTCTCACTGTCTTAACTTTGCCAATACCATTTTTCTTTTCTAGAAATGTCTCAGATCTTCCTTTCCAGTCTTTCAAGGCCATCTTTCTCCCCCAAATCCTCTCTGGACAAATGCAGCCCAGGTAATGTCTCCTCAGGGTGCTGTCCAGGGAGTCTTGAGTATCTTAGACTTGTGTTAGCACTTATCTTGCTCAGCAGGCTGCAGCCCATGGGAAGGGTGTCTTGTCAGGGTCTAGAATAAGGAAATCCTGAGAGAATTACACAGGGGAGGCAGGAAAGGCAGCACACATCAGCAGCACTTGTTCTTGGTCCTTATCCCCTTTGTGGCCGGTGCTCAACTTTCTGGTAGAAGGCAGTGGAAGTGGGGGAGAAGGAGGATTGGGAAGAGAACTGACATGCTGACATTTGGATGGACTTGAATTAACCTGGAGTAGGGATCATAGGTTCCACTGAGAGGAAGCTAAAATTTAGCCCTTCCGAAGCACTTTAGCATTCATATTAGTTTTTAGCGATATAGAACAGTGGTTTTGCTGTATTCTTTGGGCTGTTTATAGGATTATAAAATTGTAAACTAGGAGACAATTGCGAGTCATTCCTCCTCTTCCTTCTCTGAACATCTTAACTCCTATGACCTCTTCCTTTCTCCTGGGGCATCTGCTCCTTCTGCCATCTGGATTTCCATAGTCATCACTCCACATTGTCCACTAAACCTAAGGGCTCTCCATTGCCTAGAGATCAGAATTCCCATTGTATGGGTGCACAGTACCACTTGTTAGGCTCTTCTGAGATGTGAATGAAGTTTAACCCTGGGAGAGAAGGGCACGTAGGGCTGTAGAACTAGAACTCACTCCTAATAAGTATTTCCTTATTGAATGTGAATGGCAGAGCAGTGTGACATTCAGCTTCTCATTGCCTCGTCCTTGTTTGCTTTTTTTCTCTCTGCAAAGTCTGCATACAGAATTATCTTCATTACTTTACAAGGTTGATATATTTGTGAAATTGGATTAGGATTAAGTTAGCTTAATGCAAATTACACGCAACTCTATGACACACAGGGTATCTTTGATGACTCTGCCTGTTCAATAAATGTTTGGTATTTCTGTGGCTTTTCTTGCACCTTGACTATAAACTCTCTGAAGGTAGCATTATGAACAGTTTTATAAGCCCAGAGCACCATCTGGCAAAGATAAATATTTTTTGGTTATATTTATAGTAAAATATCACCATTCAGTATCAAGATAATTTGCTTTAATTTTTTGTATTTTGTCATGCAGTACAAATCTGGATGTACAGGGTGCTGGCGCCAAAGGTAGAGATTAGCCTAGTGAGCCGTGGTGCCGGCCCAGAAAGTTGAATTTTTAAACAATCATTCTAAAAAATTATGAGGTACACTTTAATGAACACTTCCTTTATTTTTAATCAAAGATGCCATTTTTCTTTCAAACCAATAATGATTGAATGTTCTTTGTGTGCAAGATATTTAAGATAAATCAATTGTGGATTTTATTATGCAATAGAGAAAATACATTCTAATAATGATAATATAGGACATAAAGGGATTAAAAAGCTTGTGGGAAGTTCAGATACAGTTTTGGAGAGTTTGGGAAAATGTGCTGATTTCCACATAGTAGAGATACTGGAAGTCTTCAAAGAGAAGATAGATAAGGGAATTTGGAGATGGCATGAAAGGAAGTTTTAGGAAAAAGCTACAGTACTGGCAAAGACATTGAGGGAGAATGCGCAGGATGTGAGGCCCATGGGCACTCCTGCTGTGGAGTCTCAGGGGCGGCTGGAAAGCAGTGTGCGGCACGGCTGAGTGGTGAGGGCCGGAGAGGGTAGATGTGCACCGTTAGCAGGGTAAGGGTTCAGAAATAAGGGATAGAGACAAAGAAAGGGAAGGAAAGCACACCAAAACATCAGTGCAGTGGAGCTTCCTTAATTAAGGCTTACGAGGGATTCAGGGAGATGAAGATTGGCCAGTAAACTTTTTTTTCCCTTAATTGTATTACATATGATATCAGGAAGTACTATGAAACTCATATGAAGGTACTTCAAAAGTGGAATGAAAAAAGGTAAGTTTATTTTGGTGCAAAAAATTTGAAATCCACATAAGGTTTTTTCGCAGTACACAATTTTCATGGACATTTTGAAGATCCCTTGTAAATAACTATTTCTGTGTGCTCCATGATATGAACTTCCATTATTTGAGACAAATATAATAAAATTCTAGAGTTTGAAGATAAAGATCAGTGCCATGTCCATTTAAATAAAAACCACAACACTGTGTGTACTTAGGGTATTTTTAAAGCACAATTTCATAAAAACTTATATTTGTATTTATTATTGTGTATATTACTAGATAGACACTTAAAGAAAAGTAAATAAGAAAATTCTAGGGAATCACAAAAATATGATAAGATAGTCCCTTGATCTTCCGCCTCTTAAAAAGAAAACAAAACCTGACACCTCTAAGGGTTAAATAATTTTACTAAAGAAAACAAAAACGAGGTAAGCTGAAGTCATGGGAAATGGAAGAGAAAGAGCAAGAGACTGAAAACCCACCACAGATGGAGCAAAGACTTTCCAGATGTGGAATTCTTCCTGGGGACCCGTGCTGCTAGCTTGGCTCACTTGACTTCTACCCGGAAAAAAAAATGCAACCAGGCTTCCTTGAGAACTTCCGTCTGTAATTGAAAAAAGCTACTTTGGTGCGATTTTCTGTTTTGCTGCATTCAGGAAAATGTCTTGATATCTGTGCTTCGCAGTTGTTTTTTAAAAGCTGGCTTCCCCAGTGTAAGTGGGAGCGCTTGTGGACTGTCTGAAGTTATCTGGGTGCTGGAATAGCTCCATTTGGAAAGACCTTTGAAAGCGTCCATCCCACAGTCCTTCTGTCCACATGACCGTGGGGCCGGGGCACGCCCTGCATGTGAGCAGGAGGGGTCATGGCTCTGTTTATGCTCTGTTGTCAGGGACCATCTGGGAGGACGGCTGCAGATTAGCTGCAGAATGATGAGCAGCATCTCAGGGTCAGGGTCACAAGTTAGACCAAGACGGTTTTTTTTTTTTTTAAAGGTTTTAGAATCTAGGGCTTAAAAATATTACACAAGAATGAAAGTTTTCTTGGTCTAGGAAGCCAGGTTCTCTTGCACTAAGTTGTGGAATAAGAAAAGCCTACGTGGCCTTTCAGGTCCCCTGGCTCATCTGTGTTTTGGATGGATGGAAGCTACTGTCCTCATCACTTCAGCTGGAATGTGGCCACCAGAGGCCTCAGACATAGTAACTGGAAAAAAAAATCACGGGATGCCCCTACCTTCCATATGTATATGTAAGTTTTTACTCAAATTATTAAGTCATAGAATATAACAAGTCTAACAGAACTCTGATTTTTTCTCTGATTCTTTATTTTAAAAATATGCCAGTTGTGTCACTCTCTGATTTTAATGCATATTCTTTATAAGCAAATATATTTATATTGTACAGTTTTTGTTTATATTTCTCCCTTCTCTTGGTTTTACAATGTTTGCTTTTATTATTTAATATCTTGCTAGTGGTATTTAAGTGGAACGAGGGAATGTGAACATAATTTATTGAGAGTACCAAAGTGCTGAAGGCAGACGCTCTTGAGTCAAATAAATTACAGTGAAAAATTAGAAACTGAATGGCATGTTCAGGATAATGTTAAGTGACTTAAAAAGCGAGATACACTTTGTTAAGTAGAAGCTCCGTGAATTCCACAACTGTAAGATGTGAAGGGACAGATTTGGATGAGTGCAGGCAGTAACATAATTATTTGTAATATATTTGATAGCAGTGTCACTGTGAAAAACTGTGAACACACAGTTTATGAAGGGCCTTCAAACAGCTCATGGAAAACGCATATTATGAAAAACTGTGGATGGATGATTTCAAAATTATTTTGCACCCAAATAAACTTATCTTTTAATTTCATTTTTCCAGGACCTTTTTGGAATATCCTTGTGTACTTAGTTCTTGCTAGGTCTCGTGGTGCAAAACAAAATCAAGAAACCTATGACATGATTCTTTGCTGAGGCTGACTAAGAAATATTTTGGGAAATGTGGCATTTTTACAAGAAATAGAGTATGATGTAAAACATAAAATTAAGAAATACAGGGAGGTTTTGGCATAGTGGTTAAGATGCTGTTTGGGATGCTTTCATCTCATATAACAGTGCTCAGGTTCGAGTTCCGGTTCCACTCTGAACTCTAGCTTCTTGCTAATGCACATCCTGGGAGGCTGTAGGTGATGGCACAAGTAGATGGGTTCCTACCATCCATGTCAGAAACCCTGATTGAGGTTCCAGCTCCGACTATCATGAGCATTTTGGCAGTGTATCGGTAGATGGGAGATCTCTATCTATGTCTCTCTCGCTGTCTCCCTGCTTTTCAAATAAATAAAATAAAATAAGATAAAACTAAAGTCATCAGTGTATCGTTGATAACCTCTTTTAAAAAACTAAGGAACAGACCACTTTTGATACTAGTTGTGTACTCAATAGGAATTTGGAGAAGGTTGTTTAATCATCTGATACAGAATACTCATTCACATTAGTTCCAACGAGTAAAGGGCCTAAAGCGGGGGCTGGAATTGTGGCACAGCAGATTAAGTTGCCGCCTGCAATGCCAGCATCCCACTTTGGAGTGCCAGTTTCTCTGGGCTCCTGGCTTTGGCCTGGAACAGGTCTGGCCATTGCAGCCATTTGGGGAGTGAACCTGTGGATGGAAGATCAGCCTCCTTCTATCTCACCCTCTCTCACTATACACTCTGCATTTACATTCAAATAAATAAAATGCACCTTAAAAAAAAAGGTGCCTAAGACATAAGGATGCAGAGGTATTCCGCAGGCATTGGGTGGGACCTCCAAAAGCTGGCACACATACCCAGGGACTGGTCTAGTGAGGAATCAGTTACTTTCTCCAGCTTGTATTGTCTGTAACTTCTCTGTTTTGTTGGTCCTGTTGCTGGATTATCCTGCTTCTCTTTGCAGAATGGTTTCTGTTACTTCACTTCACAGTCTATGTGACTTTTTAGCTAAAGCACCTGTTGTGGATTACCCAAGTCTCCCTGGCTCCTAATTTCAATGAGAGAAATAAAAAGAAATCTAAGTGGAGGAAGAGAGAGAGACAGTGATGGAGAGATGAGATAGGGATACAGAAAATTGATAGTCAGATAGACAGACAGACAGAGGTTGGCCACTTGTTAGCTAAAGCATTCTCTGGCCTTTGGTCCTGCGCCCCCACTCCTAACCCCATATACCCTATTCCAGTTTACTACAGTCATGGGTTAGGTACAGGGTCACAGGGCACACAGGCTGACCCTTTTAGGGGATGAAGACGAGATGAGCAATGCCACCTGTCTGTGTCAAAGAAGGGAGTTCACTGCAGGGCAGAACAGCTATGGGAGGCTTTATGTAAAAGAGGCACTCAGGCTAAGCCTTGCAGGAAAGGTGTGATAGGAGAGAATAATAACAACAGAAGACATTTTTTTGAGGCAGGAAACTTCAGGAGCAAAAGTATAAGGACAGGGATAGTTGGTTTTTAAAAATTATATGAGTTGTTGTGGTTTTACTAATTTTCATTATAGTTAAAATTTTATTCATTTTTATTTATTTGAAAGGCAGAGAGAGATTTCCTGTTTGCTGTTCACTTTGCAGATGCCCACAACAGCTGGGGCTGTTTCACGCCAAACCCAGGAACCTGGAATTCAGTCTGAGTCTAGCATGTGGGTAGCAGAAACCCAAGTATCTGAGCCGTCACCTGCTGCCTCCCAGGGTGCACATAAGCAGGAGCCGGAATTGGAAGCAGAGCCTGGGCTTTTGAACCCATACAACCCTGTAAGATGCCTTAACTGTTGCACCAAACTCCCACTCCTCATCCTACATTTATTAACATTCATGGAGGCAGGCAAATGGTGATGAAGGGCCTGGAGAGGTAGAGGAAACACCAGTTACGGGACAAAGGGAGACTTCTGTACCTTGCAGATAAGTGAGTATTAGAAACATGCAGAGAAAGTACATCTCAGCACTGCAGAGTAGGTACCCCGGGAATCAGAGCAATCGATAACATATTTAGTAGTAGTATGTCTATTTTGAAAACGTGAAGAAGTTCCAAAGGAGAGAAATTAAGTAATTGAAATCATGACTAAGAAAAGAGTTTCTTTTCCTTAACGAAGATAGATGGGCCCAGGGTTGTGGCAGGCAAAGCAAGTAAAGCTACTGCCTGAGAGGCCGCATCCCATATTGGCACCAGTTTGTATCCTGCTCCCCCCTCTTCCATTCCAGCTCCCTGCTGATGATGCAGGGTAAGCAGTGGAAGATGGCCCAAGTACTTGGGACCCTGCCACCCACATGGGAGACCTGGAGGAAACTCCTAACTCCTGGCTTCTGCCTGGCCCAGCCCTGGCTGTTGCAGTCATTTGGGGAGTGAACCAGAAGATGGAAGACTCTCTCTCTGTCTCTCTCTTCCTCTCTCTGTGTAACTCTTTCAAACAAATAAATAAATCTTAAAAAAACAAAAACAAAACAAAAAATAGAAGACAGGTAAAAGTTAATGTAGTGTGTAATATAGTTTATGATCTTTTTTTTTCAAAAGCTTTTACATTTAAGGTATTAAATAAACCTCTTTAACCATGGTATATATCCACACAGTGAAATACTATTCAGCACTAAAAAGAAATGAGCTATCAAACTAAAAAAGACATGAAGGAAACGTAAATGCAAACCTGAATCCTTAAGTCAAAGACATCAATGTGCGAAGGCTCCCTACTGCACCACAGGGCTTCCCACATCATGGTTCCATGTCCTGACTCTCCCCCTGGGCTCTGCCTTCTCATGCCCCTCTCCCCCCAGAGCACCAGCCACCACTGATCTTTTTATTGTTTCCATGGTTTTGCCATTCATTGAACATCAAATGGGCCCAACTGTCCTTTTCTGTTCAATTTTGCTATGACAATCAAGTTTCCCTTAAAAATAAAGGTTATTTGTTCATTAAACTTTGCCTGTTTTAGGTGCACAGCACCATGCTAAGTGACCTCTTCAAAAGAGACTCTTGGGAGGTAAGACTGAGAAAAAACACTCAAATGACAGTGACAGTCTGTAGTTAAGTGCAAAAGTAACCAGTTCAGACCATATAAGCTGTGACTGTATCATTGTGAGGAGTAGGAGGCTGATAGGAGCAGAGGT
The DNA here is from genome assembly GCF_964237555.1 of Oryctolagus cuniculus. Classification (NCBI taxonomy): domain Eukaryota; kingdom Metazoa; phylum Chordata; class Mammalia; order Lagomorpha; family Leporidae; genus Oryctolagus; species Oryctolagus cuniculus. The sequence continues at coordinate 77,507,030 of NC_091433.1, read as the reverse complement.
TACCACAGAAGTGTTCCTGGTGAAAACGGAACACAACGAGTACTTGGGGAGTGGGGAAAGTAATTTCTGGAAGAGAAACAGGAGGAATGAAGGTCAAGTTTTGCAGGAGTAAATTCGGGAGGGAAGTGAGATTGTTACCATGGCTACGAGGAAGGTGTGTGCTGGAGGAGGAAGGGAAAGAAAGGGTAAGGCCAGATTATGGAAAACTGATTTATCAGCTCGGGGAGTTGTGGCAGGTAACCATCATTTAGCTTAGTGGTTAGAGCACATATGATGGTCTTCATTGTTGGTGTTGAGTTCTGCCTTGGCCACAATGTGACGCTGGCTATCAGGAAACTCTTTGGAGTCTCAGGTCCCTCATCTCCAACATGGTGGGTAACAATAGCCCTTACCTCGTGGGGTTGCAAAGGATGAAATGAGGTCCATCTATAAAGTGCGTAGGAAAGTGCAGGCACAGAATAAATGCTTGTTGCCATCATCTAGATATTCAATCACTCATTCCACAAACATTAGCTGGCATTACAGAGACACAGGGGGAAATGTATGCCTCTCAGGAAATCCCAACACAGTGGGGAAAGCATTTGTATAAATGTATCAAAGATGATCATAGACTCCGACAGGGAGATTGAAGAAGTGATAACTGTGCTCTCATTTACTGGCTTCCTTAAATTCATAGGAAATAACTGATTTAGCATTGATACTAAGAAGTTTAGGGGCCAGCGCTGTGGCTTAGTGTGTAAAGCTGCTGCCTGTAGTGCCAGCATCCCATATGGGCACTGGTTCAAGTCCGGCTGACTCACTTCCAGTCCAGTCTCTGCTATGGCCTGGGAAAGCAGTAGAAGATTGCGCAAGTCCTTGGGCACCTACTCCCATGTGGGAGACCTGGAAGAGGCTCCTGGCTCCTGGCTTCGGATTGGCGCAGCTCTGGCTGTTGCGGCCATTTGGGGAGTGAACCAGCGGATGGAAGATTTCTTTCTCCCTCTCTCTGCCCGTGCTCTGCCTCTAACTCTGATTTTCAAGTAAAATTAATAAATCTTAAAAAAAGAGAAAAGTTGAAAGGGGCTGGTGTTTGGTCTATTGATTAAGCTGTTGGTTAATATGCTTATGTTTCATATCAGAGAACCTGAGTCTTATATCAGACTCTGTCTCCAAGCTTCAACTTCCTTGCAGCATTGAGTCATGGTCCGTCCCGTGGCAAACCTAGATTGAAATCACAGCTTTTGGCTTTGGTTTTGTCCTGCTCCCCCACCTTTCCACCGTGGACATTTGGGAAGTAAACCAGTGCCTATTTGTCTCTTTCTTCTATCTCTCAAGTAATTAATTAATTAATTAACTAAAAAAAGAAGTTTAAGGGCCAGCATTGTGGTGCAGCGGGTTAAGCTGCCACTTGTAATGATGCCATGTCATATCAGAGCACCAGTTCAAGTCCTGGCTCTTCTTCTTCCAATACATCTCCCTGCTAATGTGCCTGGAAAAGCAGCAAATGGTGGCCCAAGCACTTGGGGCCCTGCCACCCACACAGGAGACCTGGATGGAGTTCCTGGCTCCTAACTTCGGCCTGGCTCAGCCCCAGTTGTTGTGGCCATTTGGGAAATCAATCAGTGGATGGAAGATTCTCTCTCTCTCTTGCTATGACTTTCTAATTAAAAAAAAAGAAAGAAAGAAATTTAGAACATTAACAGTTTGGAGTCACTGGAATGTGTATTTTGGGGAAATTCAATGTTTTGGAGAATTTTAAAAACAAAGGAACAATATCCTATTGTGGTGGGCAAACAGAAGATCTATGGCAGCCATTTTTCCTTAAGCAGCACTTGGAGAACCTGCTGGGGTCTTTTCTACCTGATTACAACAGTCAGGACAAAATAATGCGTTAAATCCATGATCCATTCTGAAACAGCCAGACTAGCCTTCTGCACAGTCGGCAAGCAACATCATGGGCACTAACCTTTTCCTGAGCATCCACTAACCAGTTGTGGTTGTTAATAACTGCCTAGAATTTACCATTTAGACAAACCATATCTCAAAATTATATCTTAATTATGCAACAGAAGTGTCTGGATGCAGAGAGATATGCTCTTGAATTGTTGGTTATAGAAAAACAAATCAAAGTCTTTCAAATCAATGGCTGGTTGATAAGAGAAAAAAAGTAGAATCATGCCAGCAGAATTGTAGTTTATTTCATGTAACTTTATAAAGCAAATGTACCTCTTCAAAGAAACCAGAACCAATGTACCATTATCTTGTTGGTACATATCTATATATTCACATTAGTAATTAATGCAATTGAATTGTGAATCATTCACTACAAATTCTGGAAAGGTAAATAAATGACTGGATATGATTTTGAACTAAGTGGAAACTCTTTTCCTACTTATTAAATAGAACTGATGCAAAAGGACCCTTGTGTAAATTATCTTTCTTCAGGGAAGGTGAAAATGGCAACTTAATTCTCTCCTGATGAAGGTCAATGGCACTTGAAACACTGAAAAGCAAAACGTCTCCTGGGTCCACACTGGTAGGTCAGAGCCTCCTCTTCACACTGAAGAGAGTCATTCTTTGCAAGGAAGAATGGGAGGAGCAACATGTGCACAAGACTTTTTGGAAAACGAAATTTCAAGTTGGTCAAATATTGTGAAATGTCCTGGTCAGTGTTAGAGCACAGATCACTGGAATGCCCGCATGAGGGACTTAGTAGGGCAGCTAAACAGATCGATTCAAAGTCATCTCATGGGCAACCTGCTCTGTGCACCGCAGCAAATGAGGTGTGGTATGACAAAGATGAAATGGGGGCTTTAGGCTTTCAAGGAGCTCAAGGCTGGCTATGGCACATAATTCATGAACACAAGTACAACACAGGGAGCACTAATCACCCAAAGAAAGAGACCAATGAAGTGCTACCTGCTGTTGCAGAAACCCTGGAAGACCATGTCAAGGGCAGGAGGCAAGATCTGGATTGGGACTTGCTAAAAGAGAAAGTATCATCTACCTGCATTCCTTGAAATGTATTTGAGAGGAAAAGGAATGTATTTTATTGGTTAGGGTGACAAAGTGAAGTTATTTCACCTACCTAGCAATAACAAAAACACTGGTAGAACACTAAGCAACACTGAGAAAATTATCTGTGTTTAAAAGCATCCTATGAATTCAAGATTTCGGACATTTAAGAATAGCTTACTTGTGTTTTGCATGAATTCCTTGATACCTGAAAGCGAATGTGTTCCCTCCAGCAGCCCAGTCAACCGCAGCCCACTTTTCATGGATTAGTTTACATTAGGGGTTGTGTGTGGGCATATCCTAAATTCCTTTCTTAGAAAAAAAGCCAGTGAGCACAGACCATAATACTTTAACAAAAATGAAGCAAATGAATATTTATAAGCCAATAGTATAAAAATAATAAAATTTGTTTTCTGAGAGTGAAAGAAATAAAGAATTTGGAATATTTGACCAAAACCCAGCCTGGCCAGATAAAGACAATTTCCAATCCCGCCAAATACTATAAAACAGCTAGCAGAGGGTCTCTGCAGCTAGAACAGAATGATAAGAGTCTACTTGGGGCCTTGGGCTTATCATGAGTATAAAGCACTTGCTGATTTTCAGAAGATCCCATTTACTGATTGATTTAGCAAATGTCAAGTAACTGCAATAATGCTGGGCATTGGGCATACAGAGTTGAATGAAACAGAATTCTGTCTTTCAAGGTTTGACAGCCACCTGGGTGAGACAGCAATAAAAGTCATTTGATCCACAGTAAAATGGAGACATAAAATAGGGCAGAGTTGTTCAAAGAACTGTGAAATACAGTAGTCTTGTTTCTTGTTTTTCATGGAATCTCTTTGGATCTCTAGACATTAGAGTGTGGTTAGATGGCATGAATCGAGTGGAATAGATGGCATGAATAACTCTCTGAATCCAAGCACTGGTGACTGGACTGCAAAAGAAATGAGTATCTTTTCATTTTTAGATTTTTTTTGGGGGGGAGGAGAGTGTCATCTATATTTCCCTTCTCAGTGATCAAAAGCAGCCAAGAAAATTAATACCAAAAGGCACTAAGTCTGGGCTTTGTTATTTAGTATGTTTATAAGGAGCTTGGAATGAAATTATGAAAACTCTGAGCTTTCCCCTCTCCCCTCACACATTTGTCACAAAGAAGGGTTTGATTTCTATTTTCCGCCTTGCTAGCCACAACACAACATTTGGAGAGACTGTGACTCTGTTACAAGCTTCTGAAAGCTATCTTTCACAAGTGTTTCAGGCTATAATTATTCATTATCTTGATTTTTAACATTTTCTGGCCAAACCAATAACCTCGAGGCAGGAGTACAAACATTCTAAGAAAAACGACCAAGGAATGCAACCAAAGTCAGATTCTCAGTCTTGTTTTTCAATGGTATCCTTTACCCATTTTTTTTAAAATGGAATAGATCTCCAAATAGCACCATTAATTAATTACCTGGCTGAAATATTTGACAGTTGTGAGCACATAGTAGGATACATGGAGGGAGTAGGGGGTGAAGTTAAATAAAATGCTTTAGAGCCATATTAATCTTAAATCATTGAGATTGAGGCCAAAGCATCTTTGTAATTATAATTTATTGATTCATATAAATTTATGGAATACCTACTATGTGCTAGTAACTGTTTTTGATGTAGGGCACATAGGACAATATTTGTAACTCGGAAAACTCGTGGTCTAGAGTGGATGACACATAGCTTAACAAGATAATAAGTCTGTCACAGAAAACACATAGTCTTTCAGGAACAAAGATAATCAAGAAGTAACTAACTTGGAATGAGAAATAATTTATTCAGGAGATGATATTACAATTGCATTTAAGAAAATAAGATTTTCAAGACAGATAAGCAACAGGGAATGCTGTTTTAAGCTAATGATAGTGATCTATTTTCCATGGGCTGCCCGGTACCCTGACCAAATTTTTGAGTTGCTTTGTGCATTAATTTCAGAATGACAGATTTCATATTATTCAATATTACTACTTTGGAAATATACTCATAAAATCATTCTTTAGTGCCTACAATGCAGTGATCATCTTGTAAGTTATATACTCCTCTTCAACAAAGAACACATATTTTTCCTAATAGGAATAAATGAAACCATTTTCACATAGGATGAAAAAAAACCTAGTTATTATTATTGCTGAATGAGTTATCTTTTTCTCTGCCTCTATTTTTAATATCATGTGACTTTTTTCATCAGGCAGTTGCATGCTGCAGATCTAGACTGAAGTAGAAACACAACAGTGTTAGAAGGGGTTCTGTGATCAGATGTAGTGGTTGTGTCTGGCACAGTCAATTGACCAACCAGCCAACAAAGCAAAAGAATAAACAGACAGTAAAATACTGGTAGGTACTTGAGCGAGGCTCCTGTGGGTGGAGAAATGGCCCATAGGGTACATTAAGGGGAATGTAATAACAGGACTATTTTCATAAGAAAACCACGTCCAAAGGAGAGAATGGCTGTCAGAACCTGGAAAGATGTGGAAAGTCCTGCTTAAGAGACACCAGCACCGTCACCGCCTACTCTCAGTCTCCTGCCTCAGCTCCCCATTGGCTGAACGGGAAAGACAGAAAGGAGGGCAGTCATTTGACACAGTCCATACCAGTCAGCCTCAGGGAACTGTCAGGGAGATACTGGGTGTATCTGAAGGGCAAGATGAACATGCCCAGGACAATAAATCATACTACATCCAGACTACAATGGCAAGGTATGTGAAGCAGGGAAATCTGACCTTATCCTGGAGACAATAAGGAGACAGAAAATGTTGGGGCAGGAATTGACATGATCAGGTCGAGCTTTTCATAGATAACTCTGGTGCCACTGTAGAGAGTAGACTGATGTCATGATAGGCTAAAGCAGGGAAAACAAGTTCTGGACATTGCTGTGAAAGTCCAGTGAAGGGTGGAGCCCTGAATGAGAGCAAGGACTGGAGGAACGGATGAGGGATGAGGAGCAGGCAATGCTGACCGGGCTCGCGCAGGAGGGGAGGGAAGGAGGCAGCAGCAGGACAACACAGACACCTAGCTGGGATGCTGGGTGGATGGAATTATCTGAGAGACTAGGGATAGAGGGTGATAATCAAGTCTTAGGGAATTGGGATGCAGAATCTACATTTCTCAGGGAAGATTCACAAGAAAGAATTTCACCCCATCAAAGTAAATAATTTCTGATGAGAAGTTAACAGATGCCTGACTTTGTCTATTCTCGTATCACCTTTGTCTGAATGACTTACTCAGAAAATGCGTGAGGAAAGTGGGATCTTTCTTCCACATGGACATCCATTTAGCCACCTCTTGGTGCCCTGAGGAAGTGTTTAAAGATTCTTGGTGTACACATGGACAGCAGGGACACAGCTAGCACCCATTTGGTCTGTATACAGAGTGATTACAAGCAATTAATTACCATAAAAGCTACTATTTTTAGGACTTTGTGCCAAGCATTGTTGCCTTTAACAACAACATAGAAGATTCTCTATTTATACTCTAGAAATGAGGGAAATGAGGAAGTTGAGTAATTTGCTCAAGGACAAACAGATAGGAAGCAGCTGTTCTGGAGAAAATAGAGAAATACAGAGCCTGGTGGCACATGGGAGTTACATGGAAATACTATGTATTGGTTACATATCCATATTGATAATATGTGATTAGGTCCAATTTTAAGAAAGGAAAATTCGTTGGACACTATTTCAGATGTTGAGAATGAACATTTTGACACAGTATCCTGAAAGAAATATTTTAATTGGGTTCTCTTCTTGGGGAACTTTTTGAATAAGCAAAGGTAAGAAATTCCCATGAGGAGTGAAGAGGGTATTGACTCATACGGATATTCTCTGATCAAATTTGAGTTCTTTCAGAGCAGAGACCCTCCCTCATTCACAGTTGCTTCTTGGGTAGAACCTGATGGCTTGATCATGTGGCTGTTCAATACAACAAGTATTTACAGAATGAATGAATCCACAGGAGGTTCTTTCAAAATACTTTCTCCTTTGTCCTCACAAGGAAGGGGGACAAGCAGCAGAGCACAGAAGATGGTCACTTAACCCACACCCAGGGACATCTACACTACTGCAATTCAACAGTGAGTAATGGAGTGTACCCAACATGATTTTGTTTAGAGCTTCACAAAGCCTGGTAGAGCTGATTCCAGTTGGCTTGGATGAGAGGTCACACAGATTAAAAATAGACTTTCCTAATCAGGAACAATAGGCTACATTCATTTAGTAAGACAGAAAAAAAAAATGACAGGCCCTAGGGGTGGGTATGATGCTTAATCCTATTTAAGAGTTCAATTAACCCCAGAAGATTGAATGGGTCCTCTGCTTGCATAGCCATTCCTCTGTAGTGGAAGCTTACAAATAGAGATTCATAAAGATGGGAATAAAAAGACTAACATTTGTATATAAAACACTCAAAATATTTTTAAGTAGAGCATATTATAGTTTAGAAATGTAAGAATTGGATTGCTTACACTGTTATGGTCCTTTAAAATTTGTGCAGTAAATATTATTCTATTTTGAATTGTTAAATCTGTTATCGTTAGTCATAAAACATGTAGACATAAGCATTTGGACAGGTAAATTCAAATTCACGGACTTTTAAATCAGTAATTTCTTTCTTATGTTTATATTATCAAATACAATTATACTTCCTTCTAAATATGTCAGTGTATCTTACAGAAATCTAAAGCAAAACTCATTCTGAGGTAATTCTAATCATCCTAATATTTTAAATACAGAGGAAAGTAGGTTCTGCTTAAATCAGCTCTTCCTGGGGTGTTAAGTGTCTTGAATGGGGCTTCCAGGGGCTTGGGGCCTGGGTACTTTGAATATTTCAATTAATGGGTTCTGCATTCAACAGATAGTAGGGAAATTCTGAATTGAAACTATCAACTCTTTCAATTTTCACCCCAGTAGTTTAGGAATGATATCCAAAAGACTGTGAAATAGTGAGTATTAATTTTCCTTTTTAAACTTCCTTGTTTATTTGAAAGGTAGAAAGACGCACACACACAGAAAAACAGACAGATCTCCCATCCGCCAGCTCATTCCCCACATGCCTGCAACAGCTGGGGCCGGACTAGACCCAAAGTCAGGAGCCTGGAACTCAATGCAGGTCTCCCACATGGGTGTCCCGGGCCCAGAGATTTGCGCCATCACCTGCTGCCTCCTAGCATGCACATTAACAGGAAGCTGGAACCAGAAGGCGAGCTAGGATTTGAACCCAGGCATTGCAGTGCGGGATGCAGGTATCCCAAGTGGTGTCGGAACTGCTGCGTCGGATGGCTGCCCCAATTTCATGCTTTGTGTTATTCTTGAGGAGGAAAATTTCCAGAATTGTGATATAAAGTGCTAGTTTCATTATTTTATGCTTCTATTTAACTAGCTCTTTGTTTTTAAGAACAATTTCAAAATATTCGAGGAGCTGGATAAAATGAAGCGCTTCTCCAAATCAGATGGAGCCCGTTTGAATGGAAGAGGGAGAAGAAAACTCTTTGCCTTCTACTCCTCAAGCACCAGCATTGTTATTCCTTCTTCTCTCTTGCATTCCTTCATCCTGGTTTTTTCCTTGGCTTATGAAAGAATTTGCTGATATTCCAGTATAAGATGACAACTTTCTTGTGTTACATACTTTGTTGAAACTATGGCTAATCTTGGGAATTACCGGACATGTCACAACCCAAGACAGAGCATGACCTTTGCTAAGGTTTTTCTTCTTTGCAATGTATGTGTTTAGCAAACCATTTATTTCTTGTCCTAGCTAGACAGTCAACAAAATCTGCTTAAAGATATGGTACTGAGGGCCCGTGTTCAGCCTTAGGGGCTAAGATACCCAAGTCCCATATCTGAGTACCTGGGTTCAGTGCCTGCCACTGGTTCCGGACTCCAGCTCCCTGCTGCTGCAGACCCTGGGAGGCAGCAGTGATGGCATGAGTATCACGTCCTTGCCATCCACATGGAAGCCCTGGACTGATCCCAGTTTCTAGCTTCGCCTCAGCCCAACACTGGCCATCACATTCATTTGGGAAGATATCCAGCAGGTGGTAGCTCGCTCTCTTTCTCTCTCTTTGTCTCTTAAATAATTAAATATGTATTAAAAATATATTGATGCTTTGAAACTATAACTTAAATTTACTTCAAATATGTTAGTAATCTATGGAATAGTAGTACAGTGTTACATTAAGCAGTTTTTCTTTCAAATTAACCCATGAGGCCAGAGCAATATGCCAATTTCGAAGATTTATCATTTAATATTATTAGAGTGCAGAAATCAGACACAGCCTAAACATGAGAGACAAGACTAACTTACAGAAGGAAACGAATTACAAAACTTCTGTGTAAAAACTGGTGGCAAAAATATCACTGACATTGAAGTGAACATCCCCAGTATAAAAATCGTGTGCAACAAACTACAATGCTTTAAGCATAAGGGCCCTTGACACACGTTATCATCTCTTAGAGGATATCTTAAACTTTTAATATGGCTTCTAAAAATTACAAATGTCAACAAATGAACTGATGTGCTTTAAGTTTGGTATCACAGTTCTACTTTTCTTTTTGTTCTTATTACACAGAACATATAGGACAATATTGAGGAAGATAAAAAATACTTAGAAAGTACATATATAATTCCACCACTCCAAGTCCAGTTTTTCATATTTCCACACTTCTCATCCATTCTTGCCCATTTTCCCATACTATTAAATAATTATAATGATAGCACAGAATATAGAAACATAGATTTTTCTCCAATATAATTATTCATATTGCTTCATAACATTTTTGATAGTATAGCATCAACTTTAAGCAATAATATGTGAATAAGCTACTTAGGATTAAAAAGTAAAACTTGATTATTATTAACAACCAATTTCTCACTATATTGATCAACATTAATTCTTTTTCTTGAGGAAAAAAATAATTCTTTTATTTGCTTAACTAGTAGAGCAACAAGAAGTACACATCTTATTCTAACAATGTTACATTATGTTAGAAAACCACAATTTTTTCTTACATATTGTGACAAAACTCCCCAAGGTATTCAAAACTAACATCTTCCCAGAGAATTGATTAAATTGATAGATTTTAGATATTTAATGAAATGTCTACTTGAAGGTAGAATTTTATTCTAAAATACAAAAGAGAGAAAACACAACCAAAATGTCAACTTACCAGCCTTTTCCTTCTCTGCAGTACCTTGAATAGCCTGGAAAAGAAAAGAAAAGCCATAGAATGATGTTATTTTTATAAAGTAACATCAAATAACATCATTAGGAATAAGTGAACACCACGAATTGAGCCAAAATGAAACAGAGCCTGAGAGTAGAGCAACAGCATCGTGGAGCTATTGGGAAAGTTGTTAGATTCAGCTATGATAACTGTAACCCATCGCAGAATGATTTTCTTGTCTGATACGGATTCAGCCTAGCATATTTACATACCCATGCTAAAACCACACTTTAAATCTGAGCAGAACGTATGTTGTTTAATTTCTTTGTCCCATTTTTTTGGAAGCAGAAATTTCAAATTGTTGGCATTTCAAATCTCTGTGTGTTCCTTATTTCCTCTAAGCACTTGAATGAGTTATCTTACAAGTTCAGATTCCTCCTATATAATGTTGATAATCACATGTATTCACAGGGTTGCTGAAAGAACCAAATGTAGCTCCCTGTATGAGGCGCCCAAAGTCCTCAGGAAAAAGAGAGTGACTTAGGATTTGTACTATGGGCACAGGGCTAATTTACTGATGTGAACAGTTCAGAAGCCCCAGTCAGCCTTTATCACTATTGTTATTTTTAAAAACAGGGTTCAGAATGAGATGTTTCACAAGACTTAAATCTGTTTTTAACTTTTATTTAATAAATATACATTTCTAAAGTACAGCTTATGGATTACAATGGCTCCCCCCCATAACTTCCCTCCCACCCGCAACCCTCCCCTTTCCTGTTCCCTCTCCCATTCTATTCACATCAAGATTCATTTTTAATTATCTTTATATACAGAAGATCAATTTAGCATATATTAAGTAAAGATTTCAACAGTTTGCACCCACACAGAAACACAAAGTGTAAAATACCATTTGAGTACTAGTTATAGCATTAAATCACAATGTACAACACATTAAGGACAGAGATTCTACATGAGGAGTAAGTGCACAGTAACTCCTGTTGTTGACTTAACAAACTGACACTCTTGATTATGGCGTCAGTAATCACTCTAGGCTCTTGTCATGAGTTGCCAAGGCTCTGGAAGGCTTTTGAGTTTGCCGACTCTGATCTTATTTAGACAAGGTCATAGTCAAAGTGGAAGTTCTCTCCTCCCTTCAGAGAAAGGTACCTCCTTCTTTGATGACCCGTTCTTTCCGCTGGGATCTCACTCACAGAGATATTTCATTTAGGTCCTTTTTTTTTTTTTTTTTGCCAGAGTGACAAGACTTAAATCTTAAGAGTCTAGTTCTACTGTTTGTGGATATACCTCAGCACAAATTCAGGAAGAATTTCTGGTTCTCATTCACTTCAGTAATTCATGCACAGAAAACATCAGCATGGAATCATTAACTTGTACTAGAAGACTTTTTTATAACTATCTCACATATGGAGATGTGAGGCCTTCTACCACGCAATCACTGACTACCAGATAAAGACAGATCTGAAAATGATGTATTTTGTCCCTCTCTAGTGAGCAAAGTCTGCAGAGTTGGTGTAAGAAATGCATGCCAGAGGCGGACATTGTGACACAGCAGGTAAAGCTGCCGCCTGCAGTGCCAGCATCCCATATGGGTGTTGGTTCGAGTCCTGGCTGCTCCACTTCTGATTCAGCTCTCTGCTATGGCCTGGGAAAGCAGTGGAAGATGGCCCAAGTCCTTGGGCCCCTGCACCTGCGTGGGAGACCAGGAGGAAGCGCCTGGCTCCTGGCTTCAGATGGCCCAGCTCTGGACATTGTTGCCATCTGGGGAGTGAACCAGCAGATGGAAGACCTCTCTCTGCCTTTGTCTCTGCCTTTCTGTAACTCTGCTTTTCAAATAAATAAATGAATCTTTAAAAAAAAAAAGGCAAAGAAAGCACAAATGAGTAATGTGTTGATTATGTGTGTTTGTGTGTGTGTGTGTGTGTGTGTTTGAGGGAGGCTCAAAGGTGTGTCTGCTGTAGATAACTCGAGAGAACAGCATCCATCTTCACTTGCAAAAACATCACTTGTAGCGACACCAGTATTTCTGTAAGATACTGATTACTGCTGAGATTTTAGGGCCTCTGGAGATCAATGCAATTATTCAAATAAGGTAAAAATCTTTCTGTGGATTAAAAATAGAGAGGAGTTTGATTTGGAACATTGATCTCTATTGAAAGTATATGTTGATCGAACATCCATCTACATTTAGTTGTTCTGTACTTGTTCTTTGAGTGTGAGCACTGATTCCAAATCCTACCAAAGATTAAGAGATGAAGAGAGAATCAGGCTACTAAATGGCATTAGAGGGATGGGACAGGCTTCCAGAATATTCCTGAGCATCTTTCATTTACAGCAGGGCTATCTGACCTTTCCTTCTTCAAGGACTTCTCTAATTCAATATCACAGGAAAGTTATTTCCTCTCTCTACAAGAGTTATCCAAGAGTTTGCATGATGTTTGCTTTTTACATGTCTCTTCTGAAAAAAATATTTTAAAATGGAATTAAGTACACACTGTGTATCACATAAGCCTAACTGCTGCGTTTTCCCCTGATCAGGGTTGTTAAGTTTTCTCTTTCTCAAAAAGCAAGCAACCAACCAAATAAAACAGAAACCCTTCCATTAATCGAGAAGATTACAATGATTGGTGATAGGCCATTAAACTGTTCATGGAAAAAGTTTCTCAGTATAAAAATAGCTAACACTTAGTGGGTGCTTAGTATCTATATGGCACAGCTTTATCTTTTACCTGCACAAATTCACTCAATCATTAGAACAACCATGTGAGTCCTGGGAGGTAAAGCATCTTTTGGGAGGTCACACACTGGGTAAAGGAAGCCAGGACACAACCTCTGGCATGCTGGCTGCTGAGCCATGTTAATCCAAGTGTTTTGAAATGAAGGAGGAAACAAGTTTGGAGAGGGCCCACCATAAGACATTGATCAAGATCACAAAATATCTGTGCAGTGCATTGTGGATTTACCTGAGTAATCCCTCTCTTCTTTCAGCTAAGGCAGTTCAGACGATTGTAATGTCTTATCCCAAATCACAGGTTGACTAGTGACAAAGACAGGCCTTTTCTCTATTTTAACTGATGATAAAGTGTGTAACTGAGCATGTGTAACATTACCTAAGAATGACAGTCAGTGAGATGGATTATGAAGCAAAAATACTCAATGCTCAATGCTAATATTTCTTGCAGCCAATGCTAACTACTTTGAAATATCACCATGTTCTGCAGGATTCTTTAAGCAATCAAAGCTCACTTCTATTAAATAACTGCAAAGGTCCTATTACAAATGTGGAGAGAGGATGGTCAAAATTTAATGCTTTTATAAGTTTATAATTTTTCTTGTAAGATCACACACTAATACCAACTGGAGGGGTGGCATTGTGTCATATCAGGTTAAGCCACTGCCCGTGACACTGGCATCCCACATGGGTGCAAATTGGAGTCCTGGATGTTCCACTTCTGATCTAGCTCCCTGTTAATGCATTTGGGAAAAGCAACGGAAGACGGTCCACATGCTTGGGCCCCTGCACCTACAAGGAAGACCTGGAAGAAGCTCCTGGCTCCTGGCTTTGGCTTGGCCCAGTCTTGGCTGTTGTGGCCATCTGGGGAGCGAATGAATCAGTGGATGGAAGTTCTCTCTCTCTGTCTCTTCCTCTTTCTCTGTAACTGCCTTTCAGACAAATACATCTTAAAAAAAATACAAACTGGTTATCCCTCAGCTGATTTATCTTTGAATCTGAAGGAGAATTTTCTTCTAGATAATGATTTCTGGGTAAACTGATTAAAGTTGTGCAATTTTCCAGAGATGAAAGGCATTAAACAAACTAGAAAATACTGGCACTTGGCTTTTAACCAATTAAATCTATTTGTTGGCTCTTAATTAAATGTGTCATATTTTCCTAAGTATAAAAATCCTTTAGCAAAGTTTTCCTTGTGCAATTCATAATCTAATTTAAAGAGATACACAAAAGACAAAGAATGGTTTCATGCAGAAGATACCAAATGGTAATGATTAGCGATATCATTGGTGCTCTATCCCAAGGAATGGGAAGAGAGTAGATGGTTAGCACTATTCAGGTGGAAACAGAATGGCTTTCTTGGGCATTGAACCTGTGGGAAGAAGCATTGGTTGGGAGATTTGTCCTACCCTTGACTTTTAGGAAAAAGCATGGCTAGATCTGGGTCCATGTGCTGAGTTCCAATATCTATGAGGAAAAAGTTCAAAAAGTTCATGGAAAAGACAAGTTTATTTTGCCGCAAAACAATTTTTCCTCTCCATGCATTGTTTTTTAAGTAATATATATTCCCATGAACTTTTTGAAGATCTTCCCACTTTTGGGTTTAGAAAGAAGGGTTCTGCAAGAGCTGGCTGCATCAGCTGGTAAAGAGCTGGCATTCATCACATGTTTGTGGAATTAAAATACAAATATATATATATAAATATATTTATAATATGTATATATATATTTGTTCCTACAGTTTAAGTAACATGTATTATTGTTGCTTATGAGAAAACTCCCATAAAAAGCTTATTTCTGAATTCATTAGGGGCTTTTGCTAATAGCTGCCATATGTTTCATTTGAACTGCATCCTCAGGAAGTGATTTAACATTTCTGGCAATAAAGCAATTAAATAGGATTTTCCTGCTGGCCATATGGGTAAGCTGTAACTTCATATTTTCTTCTCTCCCTTTTCAATGGAACAAAGGAAAGTCCACTAATAACTTCCAAATGAGAGAAAAGAAAATCATCCATAGTCTTTGGTTATTCTACCCTGTGATATTCAAATGATAGGATAACAACCCTTCCAATGGTTCACAACCACTCCTGTTCCTCTATATACTGACTGACACCCTCACAGATCTCTCTAGGTTAAGATTTTCATGTAAGCTGGCTGGTTAAGGTGTTTTGCAATTGATTTTTTAAAAAGTCATTAAAGAGAAGGCTCTTTTGTAATAGAGGAGGAAGCAATTTTCTTTCTCTTAATGAGATCTTTGAAAGCTGTGTGTGGGAGCTTAGACTAAGTGCATGTCTGTTTGTGTTTTGGAAAGTGAGTTGGAGAGATGCTGATTTGGACAAGCCTCTGGGAAATGTTATAGACACATGTTGATTCTTTTGATCTTCTGTTAGGACTGCTTTCTGCACTTCCAGGAGGACTCTCAGCTCAACACCTTTTAGGAACTTAACACCAGCCACACAGAAGCTGCTGACATAAAGAGCAATGTGAATACTCAATGTAATATCTGAGTCCATTTTAGCACCATGACAATTGAATTGTCCTAATTGATCCAGTCTCTTCTTGATTGTAAGTGAAAACCAGATATGATTTAATATGTTACTTTTATAACTATGTCATTTCCCTTACTTGGAGAAAATATTTTTCCTTTTAGTTTGTTGGAATCAGAAGCACAGGATACCATGACTAAGAAGCCCCTTTGAGAGAGAGGAAAGCTCTTTTGAGAGAGAAGCAGCTATGAGAGTTGTACAACTCTACTCCTAGATTCCATGAAAGGATAATTATTTTTTGTCTTGTAGTACACAACACAACACCAATGTTTATTTTGTGCTTTCTCTCTTTATAGGCAGTGCTTGTCTGGCCTATTTTCAAGTGTTACAGATGTTCATGGCAAAGAATCTGGAATATTCTCTTTTGTGCTCTAGGAATTTCCTTTATTTACCTTTTAAAAAGTGGTTTAACTCAGAAAGATCAGTGAGCAAGTAATTTGTTCCTTTCTCTTTAAAACACTTTCATTTCCACACAAATATTTTACTCATAAATTTCAAAATGGGTCATTATGCCCTTAGACACTATAGAAAGATTCCTTTCAGTGATGGGACAGCCTCAGTCTCAGATGACAGCACAAGAGGGCATCTGTGGCACCACAGGCCAGGAAAGGTTTGGGGATTCACATATTTGGGGCAGACATGAAAGACAACCTAAAGGAAGAGAAGGCACATGGGCAAACGAGTTTGTTCCCCTCTCTTCTTCATTTAATGACTCTTTGGAAATGACTCCAGTCTGTGCTACTGTGAGCCAGTCAATGATTTCAGTTTGTTTTCATTTGAACAAAGAAGTTCATTGAAAAGTTGTCTGATTGGCAATCTGACATCATCTGTTTTGGTTTATATTTTCTTTTCTGTAGCTTTGACAATCGTTCTTCCATTGAAAACACAGGCTCTTCAAAGTGAAATGTTTCCCAAATCTCAGGTTTCTGAATACCACTTTCATAATTTTTGCTGTATAGAGTAATCATCTATGAATCACTTATTTAAACTTGAAAAACAAAAGTTAAACATTCCATTTTTCTTGGCTTGTTATAACTAATAAAAATAAGATGCATAAATTTATGGGTTTTATTTGTTGGTTATATTATTACGATACATACTAAAATAAATGACTACTGAAATTTCAAGTGTTTGTTTCTATATATGTGTCAATGTACTTTGGAAAACACTGCATGATTTCTTTCTCTGTATTTTTCATATGAGGAGGTAGAGATTTGGTTAGGTGATTTGCCCAATGCTATAGGGCTTTACTTGGTGAATGGAAACTAGACTAGAATCTGGGTCTTATAGCACTGTCTACCAATGGCATGATTCAATAGACTGATGAAGTCAAAGGCCACCATGGCTTTAGTCCGTCCAGTGTTGCTGGTTTATCTTAATTTCTTAAGTATATACCAGAGGATAAAGGGAAATTCAATTTCAGAAAGAAAAGACAATGTACTAGAATAAGAATTGTTTTCAAGGAACACAAATATACAATATAATCAAAGTAAAATGAATGCATAATTATCTGAGAAACAATGTGTGGTATATATCCTTATTTACAAAAAATATTTGACACATCTTTGACAAAAATTGTCATTAATAATTTTATTGAGAATTTTTTTTGTCAAATAACTGACTGTAATGCTGTCCATACAGATTTACAGACCAAGATATAACTTTATTTATATCCTCTGGTGTAGGATTTGGTGTTCCAGCTCAAAACAGTTGTGTAAGCATTTGAACACAGACAAAGCTGATTCTTGGGAGGTGCTTTGGTGTTCTCAGATCCACTTGTAGTTCATCTTTGAGCAGAGATAGGGTGACCGCCCATGGATTACAAGGCAGGCTGGGCTTCTGACCTCTAAAGCATTTTGTCTTTTCCAAGATCTTGGAATTCACTGTATTTAATGCTGATAACTTTCTTCAACACACTCTACTGAATACGTCACTCCACACTCACTTCACACAGCTCAGTATTGAATTTAAGGATCTCCAGCTCCTGACAAAAATCTGATTGAGGCCATTGGTGTTTGGAAACATGGTCTAAGTGTAACACTAATCCCGTTTCCGTTTTTTTTTTTTTTCTTTTCCTTTTAATTCTTTCCTTAGCAAGTTAGATAAATAGAAGCCCCATGACTGAATCACACAGTTGTTAACTCTTTTCGCTTATTACTGGTATTCTTTTTTTTAAAACTTTTTTAAAAAGATTTATTTATTTATTTGAAAGGCAGAGGCAAAGGCATAGAGAGGTCTTCCATCTGCTGGTTCACTCCCCAGATGGCCGCAAAGGCCAGAGCTGGGCCGATCCAAAGCCAGGAGCCTGGAGCTTTTCCCGGGTCTCCCACTGCTTTCCCAGGCACATTAGCAGGGAGACAGCTTGAAAGTGGAGCAGCTGGGACTTCAATCTGGTGCCCATATGGGATGCCGGCACTGCAGGTGGTGGCTTTACCTGCTATGCCACAATGCCATCCCTACTGGGATTCTTAACCATAATGTTTTTGTATCTCTAATACATGTAAATCCACTGTTGAAGAAAATATCATGACATTGTTCAATATCCTTTAGATACATTTTCAGATTATAAATTCCTTTCATACTATAACAAATCATGTGTATTCAGCTAATTTTGTTATTATAAAAATTTATTGCTAAATCCAAAACAAATGGAAATTGGAGTAACCATAAACACCCTACATTTTGCTGTAATCATTTTACCCTTTATAAAATTTTATATAATTTTGAAATTTAGTTAGTCTTCCTTTATTTATGTCTTTGGCTATAAGTAGTCCTATTTCTGTAAATATGTGAGCTATATATTTTAAAATATTATTTGATCTTGTGCTTAATCTAAATCTGGATAAAGAACAATTGATGAAGTACATGAATATGCTATAAATTTCACTGAAAATAATACAAACCCAATATATCTCCATATGTATCCTTAAATTCTTCAAAATTATTCTTTCAGTGTTTTGTATGTGATTTGCATATAGTAGCCACTTAGGTATGCTGACTATTCAATGTAGCTTTTTTACCTTAATCTATGAAAGTTCAAAATCAAAGAGTAGCATAGACATGTAGGTATTTTCTTGATACTCAAGACAGGTCACTTATTCAGAGAGCAACAGACTCAAATGGCTCTTCATCCTTTTTGTTGAATGAAATCAACAGTAATCCATCCTCCCTTCAGTATTAAATGTAAGCCATCTCCATTCTTCCTAGTGCTTCTCAGTAGGTTTTGTAATCTTTATTGTGTCCGTGATTGCATCTTCCTGGCCTGAGTCATGGTGTCTGCCTGGTGTGAGGCTCTGCTTCACGCAGAACTTGATGGGCATTCTGAAGGCAGCTGTCCCTGGTGGAGTGTTTCATCTGCAGCATTTCTTGTTACATTCTTGGCTGATTTTCTTCGCTCTTCCTAGAATGCTGAGGTCTTGGTAATGTGGTCTGTGCCAAATTCTAGTTAATCAGTATCAGGATCATGTTAAGTACTCACTGTACAGTCTTTTAGTAAGTTCTGTGTTGGGACTAAAGGAATTGAAAACATGCCGTAAAAGGAAGCAATGTCATGTGAATTCAAGACTGAAGACTGAAGCAAAGCATAAGAGCTGAGACTGAAATAAGTACTAGGTTCCTTGCTACCAGAAATTAGCTTCATGACTTTTGGCAAGTTTCTAGAACTCTCTGAAATCAGTTTTCTCATCTGTAAAATAGGAGTGGAGGGGCATAGTGTTTATATCCCAGGGCTATTTGTGAGAGCTAAGTGAAATCAATGCATGGAAAAGGATTATCATAGAGCCGCATATGTGTAAAATGGTCATACTATTGTATGTATTTTTTATGCTCAAATATAAGCTTAGATCCATTTCAGATTCAATGACTTCATTTGTCTTACCAAAAATCTCTTAATCTCACAGTTTAAACACATCCACTTAAAAATCCTTGTAGAACTTGGCTTCTAGTAGAAACTTTGAACATATCCCATTCAATCATAATTTCAAAAAGCGCCCAAATTAAAACTACTTAAATGATACACATTAATATTTTTATGACAAACTATAACATTTCACTGAGTTGGAATTTATTCTTATTAAATATTGCTTCATGGCAATGACCTCTTGGCTGAGGTCCCAAATTATTTTTGTTACTGTCAGATATTCAGTAGTGGTGACCACTAACACATTTTATGTGAAATAGATAGCTTATTCACACTGTGCTGTCAGGATCAGTTAGAATGCAAATTCTACTTTGCCTGAAAGTAAAGGTTTTCTAAGATTCTGCAGCTCTAATTGAAATTCATCATTTCAACCCTGAGGATGGATGGTGCCCACTGTAAATGTTTAGGAACTAACAAAAACTAACAAAATTTGGGGTAGTAGAAGACTAATAGAAACTAATCAGAAAAAAAAAAACACAGAGATTTTCACAAATTGGTGTTTTCAAAGCTCTTAATTACATTAACACTGAGCAAGGTCTTTTAAAATTTTTTTTTTTTTTTTGTGAGCATGGATAAGTTTAGGTAGAAGAGATTCTGATGCACATGCCTGAGTCAATCTGCAAGATGTAGGAGACATTTACCACGTGAGGAAGGAAAGGTGTAGTTAGCGGTAAACTTGATACTGGGGTCTTTCCATTGCCTATTCTTGATAATAGTAACTGTCCTAGGATCTCTTTCCATGATTCACAAGGTCATGGAGCCCAGCTCCATTTCTTTTAGTGCAGCAGTGACCTGATTTTAACAACCCCTTTAACTCTCAAAAGTGTTGCAGTTTGGATGATAAGTTATATGAGGACACATGTGTGGATCCTGTCAACAGGGACCCTGCAGGCAGATTGGGTCCATGTTGGGAGTCCCAGTGGGAGATGTAAGCAGGAAGGAAATGAGGCTGGAGTGCTCACTTCCAAGGACAACCCAACTGGCGTGTAGCCTTGAACAAGTTGTGTACTTTCACTTAAGGTCATTGCTTTTCTAAGAGAGCTGACTGTTGAGAGTCTTACCCTCTAGATTTGGGTAATTGCTTCCTTCTTTGGTCTTCTGGGCCTTGGAGTCATCACAGCCCTTTTATAAAAAAACATTTTTTTCACATGCTTTCTGAAGACCCTTGTATTATTCTAAACTACTTCTCCATTTGGAATAGATCTTGTTAATTACTTCTGCTATCAATGAAATGGATTAAAATTTGCCCTACCATCTCTTCATTTTGAGAAGTTAGGATCCTCTTTGAGAAGCTCTAACTTTTGTATTGCTTTCAAATTATTTATTTTGTGGAATTAACAAAAGAAAATATTGGGCCGACGCCCCGCAGCTCAATAGGCTAATCCTCCGCCTGCGGCGCCAGCACACTGGGTTCTAGTCCAAGTCAGGGCGCCGGATTCTATCCTGGTTGCCCCTCTTCCAGGCCAGCTCTCTGCTGTGGCCCAGAAGTGCAGTGGAGGATGGCCCAAGTGCTTGGGCCCTGCACCTGCATGGGAGACCAGGAGAAGCACCTGGCTCCTGGCTTCGGATCAGTGTGGTGTGCCGGCCGCAGCGCACCAGCTGCGGGGGCCATTGGAGGGTGAACCAACGGCAAAGGAAGACATTTCTCTCTGTCCCTCTCTCTCACTGTCCACTCTGCCTATAAAAAAAAATTCTACAGATTTACAGAACTATTTACTTATTTGAAAGGGGGGTGAGAGAGAGAGAGAGAAAGAGAGAGAGAGAGGCAGAGAGAGAATGAATCTCCCATGTGCTTGACTCTGCAAATGCACTCGGCTGGACCAGATCAAAGATGGGAGCCTAGAACTCAATGTGGGTTTCCTTCATTGGGTAGGAGGGGACCCAAGCACTTGAGCCATCACCACAGCCTTCCCAGGTGCACATTAGCAAGAATAGAACCAGAAGCTGAGCTGGGACTCAGGCATTCCCATATGGAATGTGAGTATCCCAAACAGCGACCTAAGTGCTACGTCAAATGCCTGACCTGGCAGCACATTTCAAAAAACAAACATGAAATAAATATTATTGTTTTCTTTTTTAAGGATTAAAATATGACAGACACTCAAGCCCACCAAACTGATATGATCCCAATTATTAAAATGTGAAAGCTGGTGGCAGGCACTGTGGTGTAGTGGGTAAAACTGCCAACTGCAGTGCCAGCATCCCATATGGGTGCCAATTTGAGTCCCAGCTGCTCCACTTCCGATCTAGCTCTCCGCTATGGCCTAGGAAAGCAGTGAAAGACAGTCCAAGTCCTTAGGCCCCTCCACCCATGTGGGAGACCTGGGAGGAGCTCCAGGCTCCTGGCTTCGGATTGGTGCAGCTCTGGCCATTGCAGCCATTTGGGGAGTGAACCACTGGATGGAAGACCTCTTTCTCTCTCTGCCTCTGCCTCTCTGTAATTCTGCCTTTCAAATAAATAAATAAATCTTTAAAAAATGCAAAAGCTAGTGCCAGGAAAGAAGAACACATTTAAAAAACATTCAGGTTTATTAACCATGTATGTTAAATCGGGAAATAGTCTACCAAAGAACTAGAGACCAGGACTGGTGTTATGCTACAGCTTTCTGAAATGCTGGCATCCCAGACTGGAGTGCTGGTTGGAGTCCTAGCTGCTCCACTTTGCATCCAGCTCCCTGCTAATATGCCTGGGAAAGCAGTAGAAGATGGCCCAAGTCCATGGGCTTATGTCATCCATGTGGGAGTTCTAAATGGAGTTCTAGGCTCCTAGCTTTGGCTTGACCCAGGCTTGGCCGTTTAGGCCCTTTAAAGAGTGAACCAGAGGATGGGAAAGCTCTTTCTGTCTCTTATTTTATCTTTTTCAAACAGATAAAATAAAACTTCAAAGAAAGAAAAAATAACTAGAGACTCTAAAGTGACTCCAAAATGAGATACCTAAGCCTGCAGTGGACTTCAGTAACAAAGAGAATACTCCCTTTGTAGTGAGGTCCTTTCTTCCCTCAGTTGGCCTCTTTTCTATAGGAAGTCATCTTTACATCAGCTCAAGTCGGGATAATTCATTAAGTTCTGAGGAAAACTGGAGGGTTTTCTGAAATTTCTAAAAGTTTTAAAAAATAAGAAACAAATATACTTCTAAAGTTCGCTGTTACTTACAGACTCTCCTGCTAATGAATAAACACCAAACACAGTGCAGATGAAAGGGATGACCTAGTTTTAAATATCTTTTACAGACATTCACTAACTGTGCTGCATTCTCTGTAAAATCTATTTTTAATTCCCATAAATCTTTTCTTTAGTATTTGGGTCAAAAATCCATTAACCAACGGTATTTTCCCATATATTCTTTATTCAGAGAACTTTTGAGTACAGGAAAATGAAAAATTTATTGAAGTAGGCCTGACAATTTTTGATTTTGAATGCATTATTTACATGGAGATTTTGAGCATGAAGTTTGTTTCAAGAATAGGAAGTTTCCTTTATAATGAGAAAAATTCAGTATAGAAAATAGAAATGCTTTTATTAAATACTTCGTTACTCAGAACATTGAAGCTATTTTGTATTAGCTATTTTAACTGGTACTTATTGCCATTGGATAGCCTTGATCATTTTAATTTGAAAGACAACCATAGATCAGTTGCTAACATAAATAAATAATACTCACATAATCTTAATCATTTTTCATATATGTTTGGAAGGGTTTTATTCTATTTGTTTGTTTAATTTATTTGAAAGGTAGAGAGACAAAGAGAAAGAGAAAGACAGAGATGTCCCTTCTACTGGTTTACTCCTCAAATGCCCACAATAGCTAGGGCTGGGCCAGACCAAAACTAGGAGCCAGGAACTCTGAGTCTCCCATGTGAGTGATAGGGACCGTATACTTGAACCATTTTCTGCTGACTTTTTAGGTGGATCAGCATGAAGCTAGCTAGGAACTGCAGCAGCTGGGACTTGAATTGCTGCTCTAGCATGGGATGCCAGTATCGAAAGCCACAGCTTAATTGGCAGGGATCCAATTATTTGAACCATCATCTGCTGCCTCCCAGGATGTGCATCGGTAGGAAGATGGACGTGCGAGTAGAAACAGGGATTGTGGGCGCCGGTTTGTGTCCCGGCTGCCCCACTTCCAATCCAGCTCTCTGTGGCCTGGGAAAGCACTGGAAGGTGGCCCAAGTGCTTGGGCCCCTGCACCCGCGTTGGATACCCAGAGGAGGTTCCTGGCTCCTGGCCTTGGATCAGCAAGGCTCCAGCCATTGCAGCCATCTGGGGAGTGAACCAGTGAATGGAAGACCTCTCTCTCTCTCTCTCTCTCTCTCTCTCTTTCTCTCTCTCTCTCTCTGCCTCTGCCTTTCAAATAAATAAATAAATCTTTCAAAAAATAAATACAAAGAAGTGAAGGGAAGAGTTGAGCACAGACACTCTGAAATGGGATGCAAGTTTCCCAAGTGGCATCTCAAATACTGCACCAAATGCCTGCCCTAAAGTTATAAATTTTAAATAATTCTTAATCTGTGCTGAAACAGCCATGTTTCTGTTGAAGAAGTCCGTAGAAAACTTAGCCCAGCTGGAACTCTTAGGAGTTCTAGGAAGTACAGCATCTTTAATGTATGGACATAGCTGTGCCTGAAGAGCTTACTGTGGTGGTTTTAAGATACTGGTATAGCCACACATTCTTTGAGTCCTCTCTGTAAAAGGTAGAGCCTCGTTTTCCTCCATAATAGACGGGCAGAAGTGACAATGTGTGACGACCAAGGCTTTTTTGGAAGGCTTACACTGGGGAAAACTGGCTGCCATGTCATGAGGAAGCTCAAATCCTGACATGCAGCTCACACAGTGAGGAGGTGAGGGCTCCTGCAAGCAGCCAGCTGAGTGAGCTAGATTGGAAATGGACCCTCTAGTCTGCGGATACCTTGCAGCCCGGGAACCGATGCTCAGCTAGAACCACCCAACCAAGTCGCTCCTGACTTGTGACCCATAGAATCTGAGCAATTAAAGTGTTCACTGTTATTTCAGTTTACTACATTTTGGGGGTAATTTGTTATGAAGCTACAATAGTTAATACATTCACCTGTATATTTAAACAAGGACTTTATGACTATCTCGTGTACACCTGCAAAACTATCAATAAACTAAAATTCACCTTACTCCCTAGGGAATTAAGTTTTTTTAAAAGCTGCTTTAAAAGGTAGTCTCATGTATGAAGACATTAACTTATCCCTAATATGAGGAAACACAAATTTTTCTTGGTACCATTATGTAGCATTTTGTTATGTTGTAAACCAAACGGAGACAGGCAGAAGGCCAGCCTCTATTATTATTCTATTTCATAATTCTTTACAGTTAGGCATTCTGCTTACTTAATGCCATTGTTTATTAATTTATATTTATTGAGCTCCTCTGAACATTTTAAGTGAAAATAGGAACTATATGCAGCCCAATAAAAATTGATTTCTAGCTTTAAGGAGTTTGTACTTTTCAAAAAATACTGCTGTGAGCATACACTCACACACGTTGTATTCATGCCATATTTACATGTACACAGAGATTAGATAATGCAGCAAAGTGGATGTCTTACTGAGTGCTTCCCTGTATCAGTTTATTTATTTAGGCTTCCAATAGATAGTTCACTAGTGGGTGGTTGTCGCTCCCCGTCTTCGTGGAGGAACGACACAGGACCCTGCGCTGTTCTTTCGTCTGCTCGGCCCTTCCCGGGTTTGCTGCTGGTTCTTCCCGGGTTGGCTACCGACCCTTCCACCTCCGTGGAAGGGCGGTTCCCCCTAGCCACTTTCCCCACTTCCGCGGGGGAGCGGCATACCGCCGGCCGGCTCTCTCGGGGGCTGCACAGGTGTTCCTCTTAGATGTTCCCCTTAGATGTTCCTGGTGCATGCCGTCTCTCTCCTCCTTTATAGTCCTCTTTCACCAATCCCAACTCGGCTACCCACATGCCAAGCACGCTGCTCTCCTCCAATCAGAAGCAGGTCCTACAGTTTATTGGTTGAACTGGAGGCAGCTATGTAGAAGCTGTTTCCCTTCTCAGCGCCATATTGTGGGAGAGCAGATGCATAGAATAAGTCTTAATTCCAGTAACAGTCTAGTCCGAGTTGCTCCCCACAGGTGGTATCATTTCTTTGACAAATAAATATCTCCCCAATTGTAAAATAAATATATTTTAGACACTTTAAAAATGCAGGATACCTCAATGCTGTCAGTAAAAGAATCTAGCAAGCTGGCGTATGGAGCACACGAGACAGCTAACCTGGCTCACTGCAGCTACAGCCTGGCTTGAATGCGAGTCTCCCAGGAGGAGCCACCAAACACAGGGGGCACAGGTTTCTAACTGGAAGACCCTTAACGCAGAGACTGACAAATCAGAATGGAGGTTTTGTTGCTGCTTTTGTTTGTTTGTTTTGCTTCAGAGAGATATCTGGCCCTGTTTTAGAAAATGTTTGTTGTTGTTACTGTTCTTGTTCGAATGTGCTAACAAGTCAATCACTAGAAACAACACCGAAAAACAAATGCAGGACTTTTAGTAGCTCATATTATTCAGGAACATGTAATGGATATGCACCTTAAAATTCCTTAAAAGTAACTTTAAAATAAGCTCCAGCTTTATTAACATAATATAGCTTTATTTTACTTTTTCTTTTTTGTGTTAATCTGAGTAAACCCTTAGCTCCAAATAGAATATAAACCATGTACTTTTACTGACAAAGAGAAAATAGAAGATAATTATTAATTTTCATCAGTCTTATCCCACATTAAGCAGTTGCAGAGTCTTTATGAGACCTGAACATCTGAGATGTAAACCAATCAAAATTGTGATTGTGTTTTCTTTTTCTTTTTTTTTTCCAACAGGCAGAGTGGACAGTGAGAGAGAGAGAGACAGACAGAAAGGTCTTCCTTTACTGTTGGTTCCCCTCCAATGGTCCCCGCGGCCGGCGCACTGCGGCTGGCGCATCGCTCTGATCTGAAGCCAGGAGCCAGGTGCTTCTGGTCTCTCATGCGGGTGCAGGGCCCAAGGACTTGGGCCATCCTCCACTGCACTCCCTGGCCACAGCAGAGAGCTGGCCTGGAAGAGGGGCAACCGGGACAGAATTCGGCGCCCCTACCAGGACTAGAACCCAGTGTGCTGGCGCCGCAGGTGAAGGATTAGCCTATTGAGCTGTGGCGCCGACCTGTGTTTTCTTTAATGACTCTCAAAGGTGGTTTGTTTGGATGTGTAGCATTCATGTCTGTGTTTTAAAGTGAATACTTGAGTATCAATCTTTTGACAATACCTTGGTGATGCTGTACAGCCAGGCAGCCAGCACTGTGGTATAAGCAGGTGAAGCCGCTGAATCCTGGCTGCTCCACTTCTGATTTAGCTCTCTGCAATGGCCTGGGAAAGCAGTAGAAGATGGCCCAAGTCCTTCGGACCCTGCACAGACATGGGAAGCCTGGAAAAATCTCCTGGCTCCTGGCTATAGATCGTTGCAGCTCTGGCTGTTGCAGCCATTTGGGGAGTGAACCAGTGGATGGAAGACTATCTCTCTCTCTCTTTCTCTCTCTGTTCCCCTCTCTGTAACTCTGCCTTTCACGTGAAAATAAATAAATCTTTCAAAAAATTATTTACCATAATATAATCCAAATGATTGACTTATTTAAACACCAAATGCTAAAAAATGTTTTGGGGGGTGGCCTTGCATCCCATACTGGAGTACGTGGTTCAAGTCCAGGCTAATTGGCTTCCCATCCAGCTTCCTCCTAATGTGATGATGGGAGGCAGCAGACAATGTCTCAAGTACTTGAGTCCCTGCCATCCACATAGGAGACCTGGATGGTGTCCTGGGCTCCTGGTTTTGGCCTGGCCCAGCCTTGGTTGCTGTGGGCATTTGGGGAGTGAACCAGTGAATAGATCTTTCTATATCTGTCTCTCTATGCCTTTCAAATTAAAATATGAAAATAAATAAATTAAAATAAAAAATGGTTTGAGTTTCTTGAAATACATGGGCAAATAAATGAAGCAGATAGAAAGCACACAACAAAGGCACTGGGATGAGGACCATAGCAGAGAAATTTCAGCAGCCTGTAACTTGTGTTAATTAACTCACAAAGAAGCTGGTCATTGTTGGGATTTATTGGTATGCTTTGTTCAGAGAGCTAAACTCCTCAACAAGGAGTAGGAATGAGGCCAACGAGCTTTGGTTTTCAGACCACAGCCAGTCCCTTAGGAGACTATCAGATATTTTTATGTTTGGCAAGAAGGAATAATGTAAGATAAAGAAAAATAACTCTTTTCTTGCTTTCCATAGTCATATCAAATCAAACAACATTACTGTACTACAGCCCAAACACTTAAACATGTTCTGAGACAATTCTGTAACGCACAGGGATAGTCACAGAGGCCGTACTGCTGCTCTGCCAACGAAAGGCTGCTGATGAGTGAGCACGGGCAGATTCTGAAGGCTGAGCAGAGGCAGAGGCAGAAATGACGCTGACAGTCAGGGGTCTACACTCAGTAAACCACTGGCCTTTCACGAGAAGAAAAACAGCTGCTGGAAACCTTTGGACCATGTTATAGGGACATACGCATTTGCAGAAAAAGAATTTTTGGCACTATCATGGATGAAGCTCGGGAGTGAATGTGGTCTGTGAAAAGTGGACATAAAGGGAAAAGATTGCCTTCTCATGTGACATTTTAGAATGTGTAGCACTTTATATTTATTCCACATTGAGGTAGCAAAGTGGCTCCACCAACCAAGAATTCCATATAAACTAAAGACTGTTTTGCAAGGCAATGAAGAGCTTTATAAAAATTATGAAATACAAGACCCAAGAGTGAGAAAAATACACCCACATGCAAATTCCAGTAAAGATTTAAGAGAAAAACGGAATGATCTGGTTGACAGCAAGTGGGTCCAGCCTTTTGTTTAAGGGAGTCTTGCACCTGGAACACAGCCCTGTACCACCTGATCTCCAATGAAGAGGTGGGGGAATAGCGAAGTGGAATAGCTAGCAGCTTACCCAAAAAGTACATGGAATTATGCATCTAATCTTGCCACCTAGAAGTCAAAAGCCTCCTGCTGCATTCATCACGGCAACTGGAGCCAACGGATTAATCTGAATAAACAACACCGGCCCCTAGTATCTCTCCTTCATGAGCCTGCCAGAAGACTGTGGTGAGTAAGGGAGGCCTACCTGAGTCCCACAGGCATCTTCAATCCAGGTTACCTGGGTCTGTGATTCTTAAACCTTAGTCTGCATCAGAGTCACATGCTCATCCTGCACCCAGGGATCCATTTCTGCCTCGACCTTCCTTTTTTATTTTTTAAGATTTATTCATTTATTTTGAAAGAGTTACAGAGAGAGAGAGGGAGAGACACACACACAGAGAGAGAGGGAGAGACACACACACAGAGAGAGAGAGAGAGAGAGAGAGAGAGAGATCTTCCATTGCTAGTTCACTCCCCAGATGGTTCCAACGGCCATGGGTGAGCCAGTCTGAAGCCAGGAGCCTGGACCTTCATCTGGGTCTCCCACGTGGGTGGCTGGGGAGCAAGCACTTGAGCCATCTTCTGCTGCTTTTCCCGGGCCATCAGCAGGAAGCTGGAGCAGAAGTGGAGCAGATGGGACAAGAATTGGTACCCACACAGAATGCAGGAGTGGCAGGCAGTGGCTTTACCAGCTATGCCAAGCTGCTGGCCTTACATTCAGAGTTTTCTGAGTCTAGGATGGGGCTTAGGAATATATAATTTTTTTTCCAGGTGGTGGTGATGCTGTTGTCATGGGGACAGTACTCTGAGAAGTGCCAAGCTAGAACTCACAGGTTCAGCTAAAGTGCTGTAGCTTATGGTTGTACCCCCAGTGATTCTGTGATCACCTGTAGAAATAGTCAACTTTCAGTTTTAGGTGATTTGGAGCAGGCATTGGTGGTGCAAGCAAATGGCATCTGACTAAGCCATAATCATTTCCAGACCTGAGATAGACATTGTTATACCTACAAAAAAAGTGCCAGCGTTTTGTGCCCCTACTTTTAAAATGAGAAATGAGTTTTCCACTACATTTCATACATCCAGCTACTCACCAAATACCTGACGAGCTCCTACTATGCAGGAGGCACTGTGCCAGGCGCAGGGGATATTATCGGCTCACAAAGGTAAACGGTGTCTTTTCCCTTGTGGAGCTCATGACGGGGGGGAAGTGATATTAAACAGATCATTGAGTGAATGGCAATTAAACACGGTGGAAATGCTAGAAGGAGTTCAGAGAGAGGGCTTCCCTTAGCTTTTCGGAGGAACAACACCGTATCTGACACCTAAAACTTAACAAGGTCAAGTGTGGGTGAAGGAGCCAAAGTGGGGACACAGGTGCAAAAGTTCTTGACTTGAAGTCTAGCTTATTTCAGGATCTGAAAATAGCACTATGGGGCTAAAGTTCACTGAGTGATAGAAAGGATGGCAGGAGATGACGCTAAGAACTAGGCACTGACTGGGTTGTGCAGGAGCTTTGTAGTTTATGTTAAGCACTGAGCATCTCTGCCCAGGTTTTAAGAAGATGAATGATGTAATCTGCAATTAAAAAAATCACCCTGGCTGCTATGAGGAGAATGTACTAAGCAGAAGGGGACAAGAGCAGAGATGGCATTAGCAGCAGGTAAGACATAACAGTTCAGAAAGGAGGCTGGAGCACTGTCGATGGAGATGGGAAGAAGAAATCAGACTGATGTCATATATTCCAGGGAGAATCATCAGCAGATGCTTGGTGATGAGTTGATTGTGGGGGTATGGAAGCAGGTGGCAGTCAGCTTCCTGCTATGCAAAGCTGAGTAGATGAAGTATCATCTTTGGAGTAGAGAAGACTATAGGTGCAGTGGGTTGGGCAGTATTAGGAGCTGATTTAGGTTTCGGACAAGTCCAACTCAAGACAGCTGTGAGATATTTAAACCATTGGTTCCAGGAGTCTGGAGTTCACAATAGAGGTCTGGGCTGAAATATGAATTTGGTTAGATCTAAAAGAGGGAAATGAGACCTCATGGCTTAAGAATGTGACATGTGGGGAGGATGCTTTTGTGGTACAGCAGGTTAAACCATCACTTGGGATGGTGGTTTGAGTCCCTGTCACCATGTGGGAGACCCAGATAGAGTTCCAGGCTGCTGGCTTCAGTCTAGCCCAGCTCTGGCCACTGTGTCTATTTGGGGAGTGAGCCAGCACATGGATGATCTCTCTCTCTCTGTCTCTCCCTCTCTCTCTGCCATTCTGTCTTTCAAATAAATAAAATCTTAAAAAAAAAACAATGAATAATGTGACATGGGAAAGGAGTGGGCCTTCTAGGGAAGTTTTGGTCACTCTGAAAACTGTTTACATACTTGAAATATGGTTAAAAATATAAGTTAATGGATAGATATGAAGAGGAAAAATGCCAAAGTAAAAAACATAGGCACACAAACAAACAAAAAAAGCTTAAGATAAGTTTCAAGACCATCCAAACCAGGATGAGAACAGCTGGCTCACTTGTTGACCTCACTGGGGACTGATTCCACTGGTCCCAGAAGTTTGGGTGATTTTCTAGCTTCTATTATTCAGCTTCCTAGTAAGTGGATCCTCAAATGGATTATGTTAGGAAATTATATGGATTGATGATTTGCAAATAAGCCTAAGCTTTTAATGCACTTTTTTTTTTTTTTTAAATTTTGAAGGTAGCAGCTTGGCATGTTGGTTTTCCCATTGCTGTGCCCTCACCATAAACACAACATCTGGCCCCACAGTGACACAGGAGCCTCGCAATAGCACATGACGAGGACAATGCTGCTGCCATTAATCTGGGTCCTTGTACAACACACCACAAGCGTGTTTTTTCTTAGCTTAACATAGTTACGAACAAAAGAAGATAGGAGGAGTGGTACTTATTTCTCTGTATGTTCCCTAATTTTACAACAATTTTTTTAACAAGAGTGATTTTTGTGGTGATACATAAATAAAATCTCTTCTCAACAATGAAGTTGAGGCCTTGTGCTGGACATCAGGTCAGAGGACAGCCTGCTTCATTTTGTATGTGGAAAATAATGATTGACAGGAGAAAATGTGGTATTCTCTTAGGTAGCAAATTTGAATTTGTCAAATTCATTTTTCTCAGAGATCTGGGGTTATGATGCCCTGAACTCAATGTGTGAAGAATGAATTGTAATACTAAGAGTATTTTAATAAGTCTGACTCAGTATACATCAACATTGCAAAGGCGGTGGCCAACAGAAAACTTCCAAGATGAAAATTGGTCCTTACAAGGATACCTATTATTTTGTTAAAATAGCTATTGCTTGGAGGATCAAGAAGGGGAAATAACTATGTTCCTGATGTTTTGGCAGTGCTAAATTTTGTTGATTATAAAATGCTTTCAAATGTAAACTTTCTATATCTTAATTCAGAAATGATGCAAATAGAATCATCACAAGAAATGCCTAAACCTGAAGCCAAAACAAAACAAACTGCCATCAAAAACAAAACACCCCACCAACCCTGAATCTCACAATATTCTGCTTTCTGTTTAAAACTACAATCATTTTTGGAAATTTCTAAGATTTCAGAAGCAAAAATATTTTTACATACCAAAGAGAATAAAATATTGATATTGGCATAAGTCAGTCCTTGCTCCTTATTTTAAGTGGCTTTAATATTATCCTTGCAGTGCCTTGTGCCTCTTTGCTAGTCTGCTCCTTGACATCACACCTCAAGAATGTGACCACAGGACAATGTATACAAGTTCTGAGCATGAAGGCTCAAACCATGTTCCATTGATTTCAGCTTCCATAAAATAACAACAACGTTTTTTATGCTGATGAATTAGCTTCAGCATTTTTACTGACCTCTAAATCACACATAGTAAAACCTTGATTGACCAGAATATTTTAGAAATGGAATGTAAATTGCATTTTTTCCTTAACGCTGCTTTACATTAAAAAATTATTTAAGCCATTTTTGAAAATCGTTGTAAAGTGGATTAGCATATTTTCCTGCCTTAGCAAATAAAGCATAATGAATACAATGCAATCTTTCTTCAAAGACTTTGGTTTTTGCAGTGAGTCCGGTTCCTAAGCATGCTCCCTGCCCTTTAGTTTTAAGTATACCTGAGGATTAGAGAATGACCAGAGCACACCATGCCCATCCTGGAAGCTGTGGAAACATTAACTATGGCTGCACACTGATTTTCTTGGGTCTGGCTTTTCTCTGCGAAGTGAATTATGGGTTACCTGATTAAACCACCAATTAACCCAGCTTAATAGATATTTTAGAGAATTAAAACAGTTTATTTGGAAAAATACACTTAAATGTGATGTTTTCTGTATTTTTCTGAGTTCCTGTTGAAATAGATGCTTACAAGTCATTCTGGGATGGTAGAATCTCCTGCCCAGAAGTTTAAAATACTGAGCTGTCTGTATCCTCTGTTAAGGCAGAGAAATGGATTAAAAAACTGTGATAGAATTTCTGCAGCACTGTGATTGTAGGAAAATGACTACCTAATTTAATAGTTTTAAAAAAAGACTGGGGTATTTTTTATATAACACAGATATTAAAAAGAATGAAATCCTGTCTTTTGCAACAAAATGAGTGCACCCAGAGACCATTGTGCTTAGTGAAATAAGCCAAACACAAAAAGACAAACATCATATGTTTCCTCAGATTTGTGGTAGCTAATATAGATAGAGTACAAAAACAGAGAGATTGGCATTGTGGCGCAGTGGGTAAAGCTGCTGCCTGTAATGCCAGCATACCATATGGGTGCCGGTTCAAATCCTGGCTGCTCCACTTCCAATCTGGCTTCCTTCCTAATACACCTGGGAAAGCAGTAGAAGATGGCCCAAGTTCCTGGGCCCCTACACCCATGTAGGATACTCAGAAGAAGTTCCTGACTCCTGGCTTAGGCCTGGCACAGCCCTGGCTGTTGCAGCCATCTTGGGGAGTGAACCAGTAGATGGAAAATTTCTCTCTTTCTGTATTCCCCTCTTTCTGTAACTTTGCCCTTCAAATAAAAAGAATGATAAACACAAAATAAAACAAAACAAAATGGAATGTATGAGTAAAATTGACATCATATATTTGATTATTGTTTATAGCCCTTGCCTACATTTCTGTGGAACAGTGGTATTTCTTTAGTGCTGAACATTAAATTTAGTTGAGCATTAAGCCTGTGATTAAAAAACAAACGGAACTATGTTGTTGCAAAAATTAAAAGAAAAAATAGAAGGAGAGAGGGAGAGAGAGAAGTATCACTATGTTCTTGGAATTATATCTATGAAACATACAAAATCTGTTTTCTTTGTATCAATAACAGAAATTGTTTTTCATCTTTCATAATTACATGCAGGGATAAATTCTTGCAAAATATACTTTCCCTATCAATGCTATAAATTTTTTTTTGTGATACAGAATGTAGCTTTCCTATGAAGATTCAAATTGCTCAAAGAGGGTATCTTAAACTGTGGTAGGAAATGGCTCTCCCGCTTGTTACATATTCTCCCCACCTTTAAAACATGGCTCAGTTTAAAATATATAAAACAAAGCTCACTGTATGACTTGAGCATTCTTATCCTAAAACTGAAAATTTGAGATGCCCCCAAATCTGAAACATCCTGAGCACTGACATGACACAGTGGAAAGTTCTGCTCCATGAAATTGTTTCATGCACAAAATTATTAAAAATATTGTAAAAAATACATTCAGGTTATGTGAGTAAGGTGTATGTGAAACAAATGCATTTCATGTTTAGACTTGAGTTCTATTCTCAAAGTATTTTGGTATGTATATCCAAATATTCCCAAATCTGAAATAAGTATTTGAAATCCCAAACACATTTGGTTCTGAGCATTTTGGGTAAGTGATACCCAATCTGTAACTCAAACTCAGTGGAACTCCCCAAATGGTTCAGGGTTACTAATTTTCCTTGTTTTCCTAACATCAACTTGTCAGATATCTACAACACATACATTCTATTAGCTTCCACCACAGAGAAGAAAATGCAATTAAAAGTCAAGTCAAGAATTAGTCAGACACAGAATATTTTAGAGTGTCTTCCCTGTGTGCCAGGCACTGTTCAAGTATTGGGGAAACAGTGCCAGCACCCAGACATGATAGCTGACTTTCCAGTAGGGAAGACTGGCCATCTACATGGACAACAGACAAGTTACGTCATATTCAGATCAATGTTAAGGAAGAAGATCAAATACGGCCATGTGATGGAGGGTGAAGGTGACTTGGAGACAGGGGGAAGGTGCCTTTAGTCAGAGCATTCAGAGGGCGCTTTGCATTACATCCTGAGTAATGAGAAGAAGACTGCCATGCACAGACAGGGGAGAAGCCTTAGGAGCAGAGAGGACTAGCCCTCTGCAGTGAATGGAGCCAGTATGCTCCAAGGACAAAGACAAGGCCAAAGGCACTACCGCCCAGTGAAGGAGAAGAGGCTAGCGAGCAGACACAGGCCAGATATGTACACCCTTGTAGGAATTTTATGCTAGTTGTAATGGGAAGCAGCTGGGTTATTTTAACCAGAAAGAATATCCTAATCTGATTAGTGTTTAGAAAGAGTACTCTTCACACAGGTTAGAATGTGGGGCAGGCAAAAAGGCAGGAGACCTGTCAGCACACCAGGAACCAAAGGTGCTTTGTGCCAGGTGTGTGGGAGACAGACATCAGTTGTCTCTGGTCAAAGATAAGGAAAGAAGAAAACATCAGGAGATATTTTGTAGGGCAAGTGGGTAGAACTTAGTGATGCAGGATTGGATGCAAGGAAAGAGACAAATCAAGGATTGCTTCTAGGTGTTTGACCTGAGCTACTGGCTGGAAACCTGGGTGTCTGTGCAAGAAGAAACCAAATTGTTCTGGCTTTGTCATGTTCAACATGAGATGCTTGTTAGACAACCAAGTGGAGAGGTTAAGTCATAATGATGGCTATCATTATCAGTGGCTACTATGTGTGAGACACTGCTCTGAGTCCTTTTGGGTGAAATAGCTAATTTATGCCACTCAACCTTAGCTGGAAATAGGGACTGCTATTATTAGTGCTAACGTTATAATAAATATGAATTCTGCATTAGCCCATAAAAACCACAGCTCATGGGCCTGAGCTGGTTATCACTGTGCTGCATGGTCTAGAGGGTGACAAAAGGTGCAAACTACTATTACACATAATTTATACATATCAGCTGATAAGGTGTCTTTATTTTTTGAAGTTTTATTCATTGATTAGAAAGAGTTACAGAGAGAGAGAAAGAGAGCGAGTGAGCACAAGCTTTCATTGGCTGATTCACTCCCCAGATGGCCGCAACATCCAGGGCTGGGCCCGGCCAAAGCCAGGAGCTTCATCCTTGTTTCCCATGTGGGTAGCAGGGGCCCAAGGACTTGGGCCATCTTCTTCTGATTTCCCAGGCCACAGCAGAAAACTGGATGGGAAGTGGAGCAGCTGGGACAAGAACCAGCACCCATATGGGATGCCGTTGCTGCAGGCAGAGGTCTAACCTACCATGTCACAGAATGCAAGCTGCTACAAGCATGGGACAGGATAAGATCTTCCAACAAGAGATAATGGACAGGGATGAAAAAATAACTGGAGACAGAGTCATGAAACGTCAGTAATGTGGAAGCCTCTTTAAGGGAGAGGAACAAAGGAGCAGCAGTGAGTGTGACAGGCGGACATTAGGGAAACTCGTAGAGAAGCTGCCTAAAGTTCATGGACATTAAAATACAAACTTCTGTTTTTAAGAAAGGGCATGATAGTCTATGGGCATGAAGGGCATGTGGGTCAACGCTTTTCTCTCAAGAATATTAATAGTTGTAGAGGAAATGGTGTGGACACACAAGAAAATCTTTTCCAGATCAGTTCATGTTCACTGCCAACGTGTGGGACTTTTTGCTGTAGGGTGGAAGAGTGTTAAGTGAGGGTGGTCTAAACCCTGACTGAAGCTTCTCAAAGCACACCCGAAGTCCCTGTCTTTCTGTTCCTCATGGTAAAGTCATCCCCTGGGCAAGCTGATGGAAATCTCTGTTGCTCGTAAAAATAGGCCTCCAGAAGCGTAGGAATGCTGAATTTCATAAATTCCGTGATGTTGAAAACGCCAGTTACAAAGGAAAAATAGTTAAGTCAAACCTGATCACTGTCTCATGGAACATCAGGACCAGCTAATTGAGTCACGGGGAATAAAGTCTGCATGATTATATTTGCACTCGATGATAAAAAGTCACCAAATGAAGGAGCATCATTCACCGAGCCTACAGTAGCACATACGTGAGGATGCTTCAAAAACTTTGTGGAAGATGGAATGAAGAGATAAGTTTATTTTGGTGCAAAAAATTTCGAAATCTATTCATGTGAGAAACAAAATGAACAAGAAGAAACAAAATGAACATTCCCAAAGGATTATTCATGGATTTCAAAAAAGCTTTTGTACTGACAGAAATGTATCTTTTAATCCCATTTTCTGTGAATTTTTTGAAATGCCATTGTATAGTTAAAACTATCATATGTAGCATGTTATATATAAATGATATATATTATAGTTAATATAATTTCAACCTGTGTTTTTGATAATATTTTTTAAGTGATTGCTTTGCAAATTAAAAAAAGTTAATTTATACTTTCATTCATGAAGGTAAAATTTGTTACATATTATATTTAAATTTTAAATTGAGAGAAGAAAATCTATGATACTTAGAATCCTTATAAAAATTGCAAAGAATTCATATTTCCAAAGGCTTATTTTTCTTTTACAAACAGAACAGTGAGGGGCCAGCACTACAGTACAGCGGGTTAAGCTGCCGTCTGTAATGCCAGCAACCCATATCAGAGTGCCTTGAGTTTGAGTCCTGGATCCACTTCCAAATCCAGTTTGCCACTAATGTGCAACCTGGTGGACAGCAGGTAATGGCTCATTACTTGGGTCACTATCTACTTGCGAGATTTGGACTGAATTCTTGGATCCTGGCTGTGGCCTGGCTCAGGCTATTGCTAGCATTTGGGAAGTGAACCAACGGATGGAGGATCCATCTTGCAGTGCTGTCTCTGTCTCTGTACCTTTCAAATAAATAAAAATAATCTTAAAAATTCAATTAAAAGCATTGAATTAGTTCCTGTCTAAATATTTTAATAGGAGCTGGAGATCATTTGTTTTAATCTTTGAAGAATATTCCATAATATTTTGGCAAAATTCAGGGAAATAAAGCTTTTAATAAAATTTATTTTTCTAACATGTAGCCAGTCTTGAAGTGATGTTCCTTTTTTTATTTTAAAGATTTTTATTTATTTATTTGACAGGTAGAGTAACAGACAGTGAGAGAGAGAGACAGAGAGAAAGGTCTTCCTTCTGTTGGTTCATTACCCAATGGCTGCAACGGCCGGAGCTGTGCCGATCCGAAGCCAGGAGCCAGGAGCTTCTTCCTGGTCTCCCATGTGGGTGCAGGGGCCCAAGCACTTGGGTCATCCTCTACTGCTTTCCCAGGCCATAGCAGAGAGCTGGATTGGAAGAGAGGCAACCGGGACTAGAACCAGTGCCCATATGGGATGCCATCGCTGTAGGCAGAGGATTAACCAAGTGAGCCATGGCGCCGGCCCCAAAGTGGCCCCAAAGTGATGTCCCTTGACTACGAGATGGTAGAGTTTATCATTGAGGCTAAAGGTAGAATTGTGACAGTAGAAAAGATATTTACCAACATAGGTACTTCATAATTGCTAAACTCTTTCAATATTTCAGCTCAGGAAAAGTCACAGTTTTACAGGATTTTTATTTATTATTTGTTTGAAAGGCAGAGAGACCAGTAGACACGGAGAGCTACTTTCTGCTAGCTCACTCCCCTAGTACCCTCAACAGCAGGCTGGCTCTGACGGGGCCTACTCTGAAGCCAGCAGCCAGTAACTCAATCCAGGTCTCCCACGTGGATGAGAGGAACCTAACTATTTGAGCCATCTCTACTGCCTCCCATGGTCTACAATGGCAGAGGTTGGAGTCAGAATCCAGAGCAGGGAATTTAACCCAGATACTCTGATGCGGGACATGGGCACCTTAACTTTTAGGCTGAATGCCTCTCCGTGGAAGGTTTCTAACCCTCAAAATTAAAGTATAAATTTTCTCTATGCATGAGATAAGCTTATGGTTATTGTTAAGTTTATAGCTACTGAGAATTTGCAGAGTTAAAGCAGTCAAGACTAAGTCATTGTGTTGGCCCACATAACAGCCATGAATTTTATCATGGGATCCATTGTGTGGTAAGAGAAGAACTGGAATGATCAGAAGTTTGAGTTTGAGTTCAAGCTCTGCCACTTAACTAGCTGCAAGCTCTTGGCTCGATCTCATTTTCTTTATCTCTAAAATGAGAATAACAGCATTACTTGCCAGGCTGTGGTGATGACTAACATAAAAATTTTGAAAACATAATGTAGCATACCCCTCAAATATAAACTATATTATTGCCATGTGACATTAATGGTACTTCAGGAAAACAAAATCAAAACATTAGGACTAATGTCAAAATTGTCATTTTTTTTCCTAATGTCGTTAAGCTATAAAAATTACTGAGTCAGAAGCAAATGATATACTAATAGTCAGCTAACAGACATGGAATAAAAAAGTATAAACAAAATAAAAACAAAATCAACGATCTCTGCCCAAATGCAGAAGGAAAATAATAATGATAATTTCTGTTCTGGAAGAAAAAATAGAACTAGGAAGAAGAAATGTTTATTTGATGACGCATTTAGTACAGAACTATATTTCAAAATGTTGTAAGTATTTCACTTCTTTCTGGTTTTGCTATATTAAATCTTGATCATGTGGCACACAAAAGGTAGTAGATATGAATAAGTATATAATGTGGATATTATTTCTATAACATACATTAGATATTGGAAATATGGATTCTGAGTTCAAGCAAATATTTTGTGATTCAATTAAGATAATATTTTAATTAAATTACTCATTATATGTTTCATTTAAGAATAATGAATTACCTAATTAAGGATGAACTCACTCATAGTTACATAAAATAATTGGTTCAGTATTTTCAAAGGTCAAGATGTAGAGTAACAACATATTCCAGGAGATGTATTTTATAATGATTTGTATTGTCTCCATTTTATTTGATAATCATATCAGCATCATGAATTGTAAATAGCTGGAAAGATAAGGGAACATATTCTGTCGTCTCTCCTAACTGTTAAGTTTTACTCTAGAAGAGTATTTAAAAAGTTTATGGAAAATAGAATTAAAAGATAAGTCTATTTTATTGTTAAAAATTCTGAAATACATGCCTACAAGGGGTCTTCAAAAACTTCACAAAATGTATGTTATAAAAAAGTTATCCATGAATTTCATATGTTTTTCCACCAAAATAAGCTTATCTTTTAATTCTATTTTTCAGTGAGGGTTTTGAAGAAGCCACTTACGTATACCAGGGAATTTAAGAAGAAAAGACAAAATGAAGAACTCTGCCTTCCCAAGACAATGTGTGTGTGTCACCATATGTACATACATAAAAGTACCTTTCCCATTATTTTAGGTGAAATTAGACTAGAAAACATAAGGTTGTTGATGTTGAATGGAGGCAAATTCAAAACAACAGAGAAAAATATCTCATATTAGCTAAATTAATGAATTAAGAGTTTCTTAATGCCAAGAATTGAGTTCCATTCTTTCTAGTGCTAATAATATAAATTTCATGAAAAGCAATGTTTCTCGTAATATTAACTGTATTTGCAGTTTAGATCAATGAGGTCTTATTTATTCTTTATTCTTTCATTCAATCAATATTTATTGATCCCCAACTACAAGTTGATTAGTATATTCTAGTGTTACTGGTCAGACAGTATGCCTATTTTGTTGGAGGCACTTCATTTTTCACTATGCATGTATTTGGTAATAAGACATGGAAATTTTTTTAAGAGTAGGAGTTCAATGATAAGTTGTAAAATGATTGAGAATGAATTCATTGACTGAACCATTCTCTTGCTAGATAAACAGGAATTTTACAAACCAACCTAGTGTTGTCATAGAGTTGCTATGAGATTAGAAGACAACAAGATGGTACATATAAAAATAATTTTTTTAAAGATTTATTTTATTTATTTGAAAAGCAGAGGTAGAGAGAGAACCAAAAAGGGGTATCTCCCATCCACTGTCTCACTCCCCAAATGGTGGCAATGGCTGGGGCTGGCCCAGGCTGAAGCCAGGATCCAGGAGCTTCATCCCAGTCTCCCACATGGGAGCAGGAACCCAAGGACTTGGACCATCTACCGCAGCTTTTCCAGGCACACTAGCAGGGAGCTGGATTGGAAATGGAGCGACCGGAACTCAAACCAGTGCCCATGTGAGATGCTGCTGTTGTAGGTGGCAGCTTAATCCATTAGCCACAACGCCAGTCCCAGAATAATGTTCAAAGTCAAATACAGTTATACAAGGGATGAACGTGCTCAATGACACAGTAATAGACTTCAAATCACATAGGACAAGACTCAGCATGTGACTTTTCTGGTTTCTGGTGACAACTTTCTAGGTATATATAGGGACATGATAGTGCACATGAAGCAGTTAGCAGAGTCCCAGGCAAATGACCAGTGCTCAAGAAACTCAGTATTATCTTTTTCACTATCTAGTTTAACACTCTCCTTTTAGAGGTCCATCTCTAGGAATGATCACATGAGACAACAGCCTACAGTTGAGAAGTTTAGACACCCTGTTGCTGTTTACGTGCTGTTCTTAAATCACACATGGTCTCTGGCATGACACAGGTAAAAGTGTGCTGTGACAATGTCACCTGTCTCCAAACAAGGAGAGTAGGCAGCTCTTATCTCCAGAAAATGTTTTGAAGAATCAGACGTTATTTCCCCTTTAAGAGTCTGTTTCTACAAACAGTCTGAATCAGTAAATGGGAAGCACAGAAAGTGGGGTTTCTTAACCCCAGCACCCCTAGTTGTTGAACCCCCCAAATTGCGTGATGAATTTATTTGTGCATATGTACACGTTTTCCTTAAGAATAAAATCCCCAGCTCTCATCAGATATACAAAGGGATTACGATTCTTTCCAAATTAAAAAGTATTAGTGTAGAAAGCCTCTAATAATTAAATAGTTTATGATGTATTTCACTCATTAGCTGGAGAGTGTGCATTCATTCCTTTCTTCTTCCCAACACTCAATGCATTTAACAAGTCCTGAAATCCTAGTAAATACAGGAATGAATAAAATATGTGAAAAATCCCTACAACCAGGCAATGGGCAGTTGAGTAAAGTAGAAAATCAAGTAGCAACAAATGTGATGAAGGAAGATAGTGCAGAGTTGGGGATACGGCATGATGGGGGGTTGGGTGCCCTGTGAGGGCCTTTTTTTTTGAGATTTTATTTATTTGAGAGGCAGAGTTACAGACTGAGAGAGGGAAAGACAGAGAGAGGTTTTCCATTGCTAGTTCACTCCCCAAGTGGCCAC
Source organism: Oryctolagus cuniculus (assembly GCF_964237555.1). Lineage (NCBI taxonomy): Eukaryota > Metazoa > Chordata > Mammalia > Lagomorpha > Leporidae > Oryctolagus > Oryctolagus cuniculus. The sequence continues at coordinate 77,465,201 of NC_091433.1, read as the reverse complement.
AGTGGCAGAGCTGGCCTTATCAAGAGCCAGGAGCTTCTTCTGGGTCTTCCATGCAGGTGCAGGGGCCATCTTCCACTGCTTTCCCAGGCCATTAGCAGGGAGCTGGATTGGAAGTGGAGCAGCTAGGGCTCAAACAGGTGCCCACTCGGGATGCCAGAGCTGCAGACATATGGTCAACTTACTACACCACAGTGCTGGCCTCTCTGTGAGACTTCAACAGAGACTTGGGGAGCTTCTCTGAAAAAGAGGCCTTCATGAAGTCCGGGAGAAAGCCATTCCCATGTCTGGGTCAAGCATATTCTAGAACAATTTGAGGCCTGGTTTCATCTTCCGTTTTCAATGCTGATGTTACTCTTGCATATGGTCCTACTTACTTTTTTTGCTACATTTTAAAAATTGCTGTTCTTGGGGCCGGCGCCGTGGGTCACTTGGTTAATCCTCTGCCTACGGTGCGGGCATCCCATATGGGTGCCGGGTCCTAGTCCTGGTTGCTCCTCTTCCAGTCCAGCTCTCTGCTGTGGCCCGGGAGGACAGTGGAGGATGACCCAAGTGCTTGGACCCCTGCACCCACATGGGAGACCAGAAGGAAGCACCTGGCTCCTGGCTTTGGATCAGTGCAGCGCCGGCTGTGACAGCCATTTGGGGAGTAAACCATCGGAAAGAAGACCTGTCTCTCTCTCTCTCACTGTCTATAACTCTACCTGTCAAAAAAAAAATTGCTGTTCTTTCCTACCCCCAAATGGATATGAAATTCTGCTCCCAATTTCCTCTCCTGTAAAACAAGGATGTTTGTCTTAGCTGATTCTTCAATATGTTAACATGTTGTGGTGGCCATTGTTGGTTTATTGTTATAAACTTCATGTGTTTCAAAGTTCTTCTACCGTTAGTAACAGTCTGGCCTAACTCATAAATTCTCTAATTCATTTAACAGAAGGTTCACAAAATAGTAAAATATATGCCTCTGCCTCAAGAGAGCTTGAAATCTAGCAGAGATATATGAGGAGATTTAAAAAGACCACAGGAGGCCAGCACCGCGGCTCACTTGGCTAATCCTCCGTCTGCGGCGCCGGCACCCCGGGTTCTAGTCCTGGTTGGGGCACCGGTTCTGTCCCGGTTGCTCTTCTTCCAGTCCAGCTCTCTGCTGTGGCCTGGGAGGGCAGTGGAGGGTGGCCCAAGTGCTTGGGCCCCTACACCTGCATGGGAGACCAGGAGGAGGAACCTGGCTCCTGGCTTCGGATCAGCACAGTGCGCTGGCCATAGCAGCCACTTTGGGGGGGTGAACCAACGGAAAAAAGGAAGACCTTTCTCTCTGTCTCTCTCTCCTCTCACTAACTGCCTGTCCAAAAAAAAAAAAAAAAAAAAAAGGAAAAAAAAAACACAGGAAAAGTGGAATTAAAAGATACACTTATTTTGGTGAAAAGTGTTTTGAAATCCATGCAATATTTCCATAGTACACATTTTTCCATGAACTTCTTGAAAACCACTCCTAAGCCTGTATTGCAAAATCTTTGCCCCAAAATTAACTTCTTTTAATTCCATTTTATTCCATGAGTTTTTTTTTGCAGAATCCTAATCCTTTTGGGAAATTAAACTGTGCTCAGTGGCTGCATCCAATTACAAGGGGATCATTCCTGTTCCTCAAGTGATGTTAGCAGTGCCTAAGCCTGTCGTAATGTTTAGGGTTTCCCATGTGATGGTACCGACAAAACCATATTCACATCGAGCTGTAAAGACCCTCGAGATCACTGTTGCTGCTGGAGACTCACCCTGGAGGGAGGCATTGTGTTCAGCAGGATCTGAGCACAACAGTGTACTGAGTTCCCACTTCAGCAAAAGAATTCTTTTTTCCTGTTGAACTGATTTCTTTAATTTATAATCACAGCATTCTTCAAAAGAAACTAGTAGCAAACAAATAACTCAAATGAAGGGAGAAACAGAAAAGCAAGGCCCTCAGGGCATTGGAAAGTTTGAAGTATCCTACCACTGGGAACCCACCAGTCTGCTGTCTCCTCAAAGGTCAGACCAGTCTAAAGGTCACAATGAAAACAGTGAAGCTGTAATGCACCTTTGGGTGCTACTGGGGTGTTCTGGGTGTGGGCATGCGCTATGCCTTCAACCTTGAGTGGTTCTTGAACTCCAGCGTGTGTCAGAATCGCCTGGGAGGCGTGTTAAAAGGCAGGCTACTAGGCCCTGTGCATAGTTTCTGATTAGTGTGGAACAGGGCTTGGGAATGTTTCCTTTCTAGCAGCCCCTGGGTGATGAAGCTGTTGGGCCACCCAGGGAGAGCTGCAGCTTGGAGGACTCCCAGCCAGGTCCTGATTGGAGAGTTGCTGCTGGGCTCCTGAGGATGTCATAGCAAGCAGAATGTTGCAAGGAATCCCTGAAAAAACCCTGGAAGCAGGGATGCCCAAGTGGTGACTCCAGCGAACTAAACAGGCAGGCTCATCTCCCTGGTATGCAGCCGCTGAGATACAGGTGCTTTCTAAACACTGCAGCACTCAGATTGATGCCCTGGGGAAGACTGGGCCCGAGGAAGGACAGCCAAGAGTGGACTGATTACATCTGTACCCAAAGCAGAAAGGATCACAGGCATCCATCAAATTCTGTAATCACATGGGAATATGAAATCAGCCAAACTGTCAATGCGTGAAATAATAAAACACTGTAACTGGTTGCTATTCTACAGCCTAGGCAGTGCGGGTTCAGGAATACCTGCTCGAAATGCTTCAGAGTAAATGTTGTTCCAGATTTTGAATTTTTTTTCAGATTTTGGAATATATGCATATGTACAAATAATGAGATATTTTGGGGAATGGGACTCAAGTTTAAATTCAAAATTGTTTATTTGTTTCCATTTACACTTTACACACAGCCTGAAGGTGACTTTATACAATATTTCAAGTGTGCCTGTGCTTTGATTGAGATCTGGCTCATGAGGTCAGGTGTGGAAATTTCCCTTTGTGGTGTCAAATCCTTGCTGAAAAACTCACGGATTCTGGAGCATTTAGGATTTTGGATTAGGGATGTTTAACCTGTGTTTATGTTAGCAATGAAGAGACTTTTTAAACTGAAATGTGTCTGATCAAGGTGACAACTTTGGCAGCAGTGAATTAAATGTTTATTTGCTTTTACTCTCTGAATTCCAAAACATTCCATTTCTGGTCTTGAAGAATCTAAACATGATGATGAGCTATGACCCAATGAATGTAAAGCTCTATTTTTTTCTTTTGTGCTAAAAGGTAACAGGAACTACCTAACTGACAAGCTATGTAATGCCTACACTAAGGAACTATCACTCTCTATTTCAGCAACATGTTTGAAATACGTAGAAAATGTGGAGGAGACTCTTGAAAATTCTATATGGCTAAAATAGCAAGAAAAGCAAACAATTTCATCAAGCAAGAGATAAGTGATGGTTAATTTTGTGCATCAACTTGGCTATGGTATGGTGCCCAGTTGCTGGGTCGGATACCAATCTAGACATTCCTGGGAAGGTATTCTTTAGATGGGTTTACTATTTGAATTATGGACTTGGAGTAGGACAGATGACTCTCCATCATGTGATTGGGTCTTACCCAATCAGGTGAAGGCCTTAAGAATGAAGATTCAAGTCCCCTGATGAAGGAATTCTGCCTCGAGGCTGCAACATGGACATCCTGCTGGAATTTCCAATCTGCTGACCTATAGGAGTTGGGCTCAAGGCTGCAACACAGCTCTTATCTGAATTTTCAGCACGTCAGCCTGTTGTATGGGTTTGGATTTGCCAGCCCGCACAACTGTATGTGCCAATTTTTAAAAATCTCTCTCTCCCTCTCCCTCCCTTTCTCAGTCCTCCTTCCCTCTCTTCTCTCACCTATCTCTGACTTCATCCCTATGTTAACCATTTTTTTAAAAAGATTTATTTATTTATTTGAAAATCACACTTATAGGGTGAGAGGGAGAGACAGAGAGAAAGAGAGATTTTCCACTCTCTGGTTCACCCCTAAGTGTCCACAATGGCCAGGGCTGGGCCAGGTTGAAACCAGGAGCCAGGAGCTTCATCCAGGTTTCCTAAGCACTTGGGCCATCTTCTGCTGCTTTTAACAGAGAGCTGGATCAGAAGTGGAACAGCTGGGACTCAAACCGGTACTCATATGGGATGCTGGCTTGAGTGCTTTTAATTTGACTATGGTGAACCAAACAAGTTTTTCCTTTGACCACTTGAGAGTTATTTAATTTTCCTCTTAATCACCATCATCATCTCCCTTTCCCCACTGAAAAGTAAAAATACTTACTGCTTTGTATTGCTAGATTTTTGTGAGACAGCCTCATCTGTGCTTTCTATGATTTCCTTTGTTGGGAAGATACCAAGAGAGATGGATTTGCGATTCCTCAGTGACTTGATCAATTTGAGAGAAATGAGGTTGTCTATACCATCATGCTTCTGCCAATTAATTATGTTGTTTGCAGCCTTAAGTGCAGATGCACTAACTAATTATTCTGATCAGAAAATGATGGCTCATTGCCTGGGACAGGAACATCATGTACTAGGCTGTCGTTTTGCCTAACTCCTAAGATTGTGCAATGTGGTGTTCCCTACCAGTTATAATTACAGAATGGGAAAAAAAGGACTATACTACATGTCTCCATATATTTGGAGCTAAAATATGCCCAAGCTAAAGTTACAGGTTGGAGAAGAATTTATTGAGAATTCTGTGCAAGGACACAATGTTAAGTAACTCAGATGTATAATATTATTTGACTTTTAACATATCTGTAAGGCAGATATTATTGTTATTCCTATTTTCTGAGTAAGAAAAAGGGATGAAAGCTATTAAGTTACCTGCCAGAACTAAGCTGTCAGTAAGTGAAGAAATGAGAATTTAACTCAAATCTGATTCCAAAGGCTGTACTATTTTCTTACAATAGATTTCTTCTCAGTGACTGGCTCTTACAGTGTTGACTATAGTTTTAATGCCTTTGGTTTAATTTTTAGATACACTGGCTTGACTTTTCTCAGAGACACATTTTCTAGACATTGGTTTCTAAGTAAATCCATGGCAGGTAAATCTTTGTCAACATCTCATGTCATTCTAACATAATTAGGGACCCACCCAAATTTGAAGTACTTGGCTATGTTTCCAGAACAGTAGCACCAGTGTTCCAAACCATCAAGATATTGTGTAGTGCCATTTCCTCTGGGAAACTGGCAATGGTTTCTCAGAATCTTGGGATCCTCTTTGATTTTATATTTTTGAAGCTCTATATTTTTATCCAACAAGCCACTCATTCATTTACTTGTTATGCTTTCATTCAATACCACATTGAGTACTTATTATGCCAAAACTCTCTATCTTATGCTGAGGAAAGTATGAAGATGAATCATCTATAGCTATAATTCATGTTTATAGTAATATGAACATGAATAATAATATAGTTATACCTCTAATTTATATAGCTGTGAATAAGCTATAGGTGCTGCATACAGAGTTCTTTCAGGCAAAGAGGAACTTCTAGTAAGTAAGCAGCAGACAGAGTCCACAGTGATGTGTGGCTTCTGATGCTGCCACAAAGCAGCCACAGCAAAAGATAGAAATGGTTACTGATAAAATAATGAGGTTGGCCACTATGCCTCTATCGCTATTTCAGTAACAACAATAGTTAAAACATCACAACAAAGATCGACTGCTAGGAAAGCAAGATTGGATAAAACAATTTGGGTAGTTTTTTTTTTTTTTTTCTCCTTTTGTGGCTCATATCATAAACAAGGAAAAGAGAGTAATAACTAGAGAAGTGGGTTTTACTTTGTAATGAGACATCGTTTGCATGTGGTGCAAAAAATAAAACCAAACTACTTGTATGCATTCATTTTACCTAATGCAAATGCAGCCAACTTCTAATTATTTAATTATTTCATCAAATTAGATAATGAGCAGATAATAGGAAATAATGAAAAAGTTACTCTAGTAGACTGACAAAACAAATGATGTCATATAATTCCAGAAGAGACAGGGAGAAGTATTTTAGGGAGCTCTCACTCCTCACTCCCACCCCCAACACACACACTTATTTTTCAGATGAGAGTTGTTTTCAGGGTGGGAGTCCATTTGCCCATGGGTGATGCACTTCATTTGTGAAAGAACTTGGGCTAGAAGTTGTTAGAAAAAGAAGCTAAAGAGATGGGACTTGCAGGCTTGTTTTTCCTTCCCCAACAATATCCAGCTGTCACATATTATGCCTAAAACGCTGGGAGTTACTGCAGTAACAAACAAATTAGGAAGTCAAGAGACAATGGATTCAGTTATCTCAAATGGAAACACAAAGTCTTCCTTGTAGAGCAAGTAAAGGAAATCAGTCTTTTTGAAACAGTAAAGGTTACTTTGGAGTGAAAGTGAGGGAGGGAGGAGCCAGGAGACAGTTCAGGCTGGGGCTGGAGGGCTAGAGAGGGGCAAGGGAGAGCGCGGAGGGCATAATCCACATATGTTGTTAATCAGGAGCTGAATGAAGTAAATTTTTCATTCACAATTTTTTTATTTATTAAAGCTTTTTTTCCTTTCACATTTTTGAACCCAGCAATGATTTAGGATAAAAAGAATTTTAATTTTACCCTAAATATAAATCTCATAATCCTTTGGTGGTAGTATTTAGGACATTATTCACATAAATATGACAAAACCATGCAAATCTGATATTCAGCTGGGTATCTGTCAACTCATGACAAAATGACTTTGCAAGAGTTTCACACATGAGAAAAACTCTTCAGAAATTATGTCTCCAGTTTCCTACTTTAGGATTACATAGTTTCTCTTGGAGAATATTATGTTGCCTGTGTCTAATATTTGGCAAAATTTTGACTATAAAAATTTTTGTCATGTGAACAGATTCACAATAGTGTTAGAAAGAGGCTTTCTCAATTCAGCTAGAGTTCTCTTATTGCAAGTGTGCTGGTTTGGAAAATTTAACTGCTCACCATCACAGTCTAAAAGTTTTCAATTAGCAGCAGGAATGAAATGCAGGTGAATTTGAATTTGTAAACAAGTTGTGGTCTAAATGTTCACTTTCATGTCTACTCTTTGGAACACAGAGATCATTTTCTCTGGATGAAAAGACTGACATGGTAGCCAGATCACCAAGTCTGTGTACAAAAGTTCTTTCAAACCATCATGTACCTAGAGCTTATGTTCTAGTTCTTTTTATCTGATTTGTAGGAACCACAAGAATTTGATGGTAAAGTTATGTAGTTCCTCTAACATCATAGAATCATTGGCCTTCCCATTGCCCAGGTCAGGGATGTGTCTAGGAGCGAGAGAATGGAGGGGCAATGGTGACTTGGGTGGTGGAAACTCAGGTCACACTCTCCTCTTTCTGTTGTTTCCTGTCTCCCCCTTGAAGCAGGTGTTTCTGATGAGCTTTTATCTCCTCTTTAGTCCAGAACAGGAGGACCCAGATGAGGAAACAGAATCCACTGCCTTTGGTGTTTTTTGAGCATTTTAAGAAACAAAAGGAGAAACAAGTAAGTGTGTCCATTCAGTCAATCCCTTTAGTCCATCCCTCTGTATTGCTTTGTAAAAAAACAAAATCCCATTTCAGTAACAATGGTGATGAAGAAAGCTTTATCTGAATTTCTGAGGAAAGTCAGACACAGACAGCCCTAAACATGTCATCAGTAGAGTTAAGCTTGTGCAAGTGCTTTAAGACAGAGACCAGCAGCCCGGGACACACTTGGCAGTGTCAGGGTGGGGCATGAGAATGAGGCTGGTCTAGGACTTTAATCTCTTCTCTGCAATACACAGTCCATTTTGAACCACCGTTAGGGTGTAGATAGAACCCTCAATGAAATTAGTTTGGGGTTAGAGGTTAGTCTCAGAAGGTGGAAAGAAAAGGTAATAAAAGAAGTGGCCAGAGTATCTCTATCTCTATGGCAATTTCCAGCAGGTCTGAGCCATAAAGAAGCTGGGAACTCTGATAAGCCAGTCTCTTTCCTTTATGGGCCCAGAACCATGAGAAGTTCATCCCAGGATACGACATACGTTTGGTGAAGGTGCTTTCTATAAAAATGCAGAGTACCGACCTCTACTACTCCAGGGACAGGGAAGTGAGAATGAAAACGTTTTCTATAGAAGATCCCAGTTCCAGGACTTACTGTGTACATGTGCAGGGAGGGAAAATGGTACGCATTAAGGCAAAGGAGTGGGAGATAGCAAGGCCTCTATGTGGTTGATCCGTGTGCACTTGGCAGTTGGGCAGAAGCAGTTCCAGATTGCTGGGGCTGAAGACAACTTACACGGCAAGGGGTACAAAACCAGACTGGAGACATGGCAGGTGCCACAGCATTCAGGGCTTGAGCCACATCAAGGAGTTGAGTATTATTCTCTAGAGAGTAGGGGACTATTGGTTTCCATAGAAAGGAAACTGAGAGATATGCATTTAGGATGGATGAATTGTGAACTCTGTTAAAAACAGACTTTTGGTGACAGATTGGAAGGAATACTAGTTAGGAGGCTCTTTTAAGAGTCCAAAAAAAAAAAAAAAGACAATGAAGATTTAATGACGTTCATGGTTAGAATTTTGATAAGAATGGTAGATGTGGTTCCAGATTCAAAAAATATTCAGGTACTTCTGATTAAATATGACTGAATCAGCACACACACATATCTTGCAGCCCTCTCAAAACCACAGAGAAAGATGAAAGAAAAAGAACACACAGGAAGAAAGGAAGCAAAGGTAATAGGAAGACATGGGTAATACAAGCTGTATAGACGACACCATCACTCTGGAGAAGGAGTTGGACTATTGGTAACTACATTACACACAGAACAAAGTTGCATTCTCCGCCCTCATGGGAGGAGTCAGTAAGAGGGAAGTGGACTTGCTCAAGACCCGGAGGCAGCAGTAACTCTGGAAGGTGGGGTGGGCGTCTGGGGGTGAAATGAGGAGGATGGACTTTATATGTGGCAGTTGGACTCTCAGACCCCAAGCCCCACACTGCACAGGCAGTCAACTTCCTGTCTGCCACTTCAAAAGGAAGCAGGAAGTTTACTCTCGCAGAGACTTATCAGAGAGGTTCTGGACCCAAGGTTGTTAGGCAGAGCTGAGGGCGGGTTGAGGTGCAACAGAGAGCGTGCAAAAAAGTCTGTACGCTCCTTTCTCCTGCTCAGCTCTTTGCATGTTTACAGCCAAATATGACCTGTCCCTATTACCCTGGAAGGGTTGCAGGATTTCTTTCTGGAGAAACTCATCAGCTAAAGAGAAAAGACCACAGTGTTAGCTGGATCTGAACCAGGTCACTAGTTACCAGTGAAGAAATCCCAGTTTTCTACTCCCAGCTTCATTCTACCACGGAGCTTCTGGTCAACTTTTAGGGACTTGTCTTTACAAAGAGACATTCTCAAAGGAACCACATTTATAGTCTCTAATATGTATGTAATGAATACACATGGCAGAATGAAATAAAACAGCTAATGCAAGGAGGAAAAGAAAGCTGTAAATAAAACCATAATTGGAATCTGTGAAGGAATAAATGATAAAAAAAAACATAATAAGACTAGGATGCTATAGGAAATAACCAGGCAGGGACCAGCACTGTGGCACAGTGGTTTATGCCACTACCTGTGACATCAGCATTCCATTTAGGAGTTTGGGATTGAAGTCCCAGGTGTTCTGCTTCTGATCCAGCTTCCGGCTAATGCACCTGAGAAGGCAGCAGAAGATGGCTCAAGTACTTGGGCCCCTGCCATGATGTGGGAGACCAGGATGATGTTTCTGGTTCCTGGCTTCAGCCTGGCCCAGCCCTGGCCATAGTGACCATTTGGGGAGTAACCAACGGTTAGAAGATATCTGCCTCTCCCTCTTTCTCTGTAACTCTGCCTTTCAAATAAAAAAAAATTTAAAAAGAGAGAAAATAACCATGCAGAGAATTGGGTAGTTTTGTATATATAATCTATCTATATATATATTTTGGAAGCATAAATTTAAAAATTATTAGAATTATTGGAGAATAAGAGGAAGCTTTTTTAGAAGATAAATGTAGCAAAGACAAGGAAAATGGGGGACAAAGGTTTGAAAGAAGCTATGATAAGCCCAAGAGGTCTAATGTCCAAATCATGGAAAGTACAAAAAGAGAAAACACACACACACAAAAACCCACAATGAATCAATCATTTTTAAAATGAAAGAATATTTCCAGAAATGAAAAAATGGTTTTCAGATTTAAAGCAACAGTGTCTAGGAAAAACAGAATGGGAGTGGGGGACAAAAAGAGTAGATTACCACATGAAGTTTTATTAATCTATTAGAAGGCAGAATAATAAATGGGGGACAAGGGAGAGAGAGAGAGAGAAAGAGAGAGAGATAAAGGTCAAAATCTTATATCCACTGGTTTATCTTCAAATGGCTGCAACAGATAGGTCTGGGCCAGGCTGAATCCAGGAGCCAGGAATTCCATCTTGGTCTCCCATGTGGGTGGCAGGGACCCAAGAACTTGGACCATCATTTGCTGACTTCCCCAGCTCATTGGCAGTGAGCTGGATCAGAAGTGTAAACAGCTGGAAGTTGAACTGGTGCTCCGATATGGGATGCTGGCATTTCAAGTGGTGGCTTAACCTATTGCACCACAATGCTGGTTCCAAAGGCAAATTTGAAGAACTATGTTAGAGTTAGATAGCAGAAAGTAAATTCATGATAAAGAAATGAAAATAGGGACTGGCATTGTAGCAAAGAGGGTAAAGCTGCCATCTCCAGTGATCCTATTTGGGCACTGGTTTGTGTCCCAGCTGCTGCACTTCTGATCCAGCTCTCTGCTGGTGGCCTTGGGAAAGCAATGGAAGATGCTCAAGTATTTGGACCCCTGCCACCCAGGTGGGAGACCTGGAAGCAGCTCCTGGCTCCTGGCTCCTGGCTTTGACTTGTCCCAGCCCTGGCCTTTGCTGCCAACTGGAGAATGAACCAGAGGATGGAAGCTCTCTGTCCTCTGTCTCTCCCTCTCTCTCTGCAACTATGACTTTCAAATAAATAAATATATCTTCAAAGAAATAAAAGCAGATTACATATGGTAAAATCAGAATGACATTGCAAGTAAAGATTAATAATTCTAAAGGAAAATTATTTCCAACCTAGAATACTATACCCAGCTAAATTATCCATCAACTGATGGGCAGATTAATAACATTTTTAGCACTGGAAATTATTTTTAAAAATAACATTACATGTGTTAGTTCATAAGAAGTCATTGTAAAATCTGTTCCAACATAACAAAGAAATACATCTAAAAAAGGAAAGAGAAACAGATTGCAGTAGATGGCATCCAACCCATTTTATTTGGGTCCAGGATAAGCCAAATAAAATACCCCAGTTAAAGTGACAGGTGGACAGCTGGGAAGATGGGTAGATAATAGATAGTATACTGAGCAGTAGAAAAACAGAAAGCTCTCTGAGAAATATCTGCAAGAAGAAAAAGAAAAAAAGAGAAAACAAACCAACAAAAACAAATCTGGGGGATAAGCAGACCAAATACAGCAATAGAAGTTTTATAGCTCTGACAAAGAGTCTGGAAATGAACAGCAAAGGAATGCAGAGAAGAAGCCCTATCTCCCTCAAAGAAAGGAATTAAGGGAGAATAAAATGTTTTTTCTCCTAAGAGAATATAATCAAATATTATGGTGGTGTGGTGGTGTGGGGAGGGGGGTGAAGGAGAGCTACATCCTCCTCTTTTACAGCTAAATAAAAGTGAAAAATCAAGAACCATAGCTTCAGCCTGCCATTTAGCAATATAGAAGTTAAATAGCAAAAGGATCTTAGAATGACACTTTGGAAAGTAGAAACGACAAGGGGGAGTGGATTGGAAGGCTGTTCATTTTTTGTCATACACATAGTTGTGCTACTTTGATGATTACTTCATGTATTTTGTTCAAGTAAATAACAAAGTAAATATTACAGAAAGAAACAGGTGAAACCATATAATGATGTTGAGCGGGTATGGTGAGGTGAGGAAAGTAGAGGAAAAGTGATTAACTCCTAGTTTTCTAAGCAATGATTAGGTCAGGTGACATGAAGCATGTTATTGAAAAGGTGTACATATATGGTGACAAGAGACCTGGGGAAGAAAAATAAGATAAGATGGATTTTAGGCCTCCTGAGTTGAGGGTGGATGTGGCCTTAGGATGATTTGTCTCATTACATAGGGGCTTTGTCTTCTTAGCCTCTGATTTTGTTTTCTGGCTTTAATCTCTGAGACCAGCTTCTCCCTGCAGCAGGGAATATGGCTGTAGGTATGTTGGGAATTACCTTTTTTATTCTGTAACCAAAAATTAAGATTTGGAGTCTTGTTTGACAGGTATAAAAAAATTCTAGAGATGTATGATGATTCAAGCTGGTTCACATACTCCCCTCTGTGGCCAGAGGATGGATCTGTTACCAGGAGATGGTACCGAGAACACAAAATTCTACATACCACAGTTAGACACTGTCATAGACATTTTCACTGCTTCTTCTTGAAGCCCACCTGCATATGAACCCTAAAGGCAGATTTTATAACCCCCTAGACTAGAATTCAAGGGGCCTTCCTCCATCACAACCCTTACTTAATTATTAGTTTTTTTTTTATTATTTATTGTACTTGGTTGAAATTTTTTCATGGATAAATATTATATAGCCTCTCCAAGACTGTAATGTCTGGATGTTAAAGTGTGAAGTGCAGCTATAAGGAAAACGCCAGGTTTTTATCCAAATGAGAATTGCCGCATTAGAATAGTCAACTTGGAACGCTGTAGACTGTAATAATTCCACTGTTCATACATGCACAGAAGGCCTTCTTCATAATTGTTTCCGAGTTTGGTATTCCTTCTTTTGCAATATCTATAAAGTCTTTAATGTGTGTCTTTTGAAAGTCTTAAACACTCAAATCCAGTGAGAGGTTTTATGAAGCAGATGTTTTCAGGGAGACTTTTGCTGTTGGTTTTGATTTAGATTTTTGAAATAGAGGCTGTCAGGAATATTTTCTTACATAGGCAGGGTACTATAACGTCAGGATGCTTTCCTCTGTGATTTATAAGTTGACTGCAGTTAGCTTTGGGGGTGCGTCTTAGACATTCATGTGCTGGAACCTTAATCCCCAGTTTAGTGGTATTGAGAGGTGATGAGGACTTTCAGAGGGGATTGATCGGTAAGGGGGATGGATACATTTGTTTATGGGCCTTCTAATTCTTATAGGACTAAATTAGTTTCCAAGACTGCCAGTTGCCGTGAAGCGAGGCCACCTCTCCTGCTGTGTCTCCCTCACGCACACCTGCCTGCCCCTCAGCCTTCTGCGATGATTTGAAGCAACAAGCAGTTCTCACCAGCTGAGCAGATGCTGCCCCGTGCTCCTGGATATCCCAGCCTCCAGAACGCCAAGCCAAATTAAGCTTTTACTCTTTAGGAAATACCTATTGTCAGGTATTCTCTTAAAGCAATAAAAACACACTCGGTTTCCAAATTCTTTCTCAAGGTGAGGTCCAAATATTTGTAACCAGTGAGGTAATTTATTTTCTAAACATGAGTGTAACATTTGTTATGCACAGATCTAAATGCTAAATATATTAATTCAATTTTCCCTATAATAAACCAATAGAGAAGGTCTTATTCGTATCACCAGTTTAGGGATTAGAAAACTGAAGCACAAAGAATGCAAGAAGCCAATGTCTTAATCCAGGGAAGTAGAGTTGGAATCCAGTCCACGTACTTCACTATGGATAATATGCTACATCATCACTGTAAAGTGGATCTTTCCAATATAATCACTTAGAAAAGGGTTTTAAACATGACTACAAGCAAAATCTACCCTTGCACAGTTTTGGTATTGTCTAGGAACTACTGTTTTGCTATTTGGGAAAAAAAAGGAGAAAAGATATATTGTGATACTTGACAATTATATGAAATTCAAGTGATAGTGTCCACAAATAAAGTGTTATTGTAACACACCCGGGTGCATACTGGTTTATGCTATTGTCATCTACAGCAGAAGAATTGAGTTGTTGGGACAGAGCCAGGATCAATCCCAATCCCTAATGTATTTGTTAACTGACCTTTTACAAAAGAGTTTGCCAACTCCTGACTTAAAAAAATTAATAAACGCCTGGATGTCTATGTTCTGACACATTTTTCCTTCAAAAGAAATTACAGAGGAAATCAGTTGCATATTTTCTCTTTTCTCAATATAAATGAAATTTATTTTCATGCATATGACATATGCCCATTTATTTAACAAATATTTAATTCATATATGCCACACATTATTTGTAGAAAGCTTTTAAAACATAGAAAAGTATAAGAATAAAATAAAACTGGTATGATTACTTTATGGTCAGTCCTCGTGCTTCCTAAAACGTTCATATAGTTCTGTGCCTATTGTAAGTGAATAACAAATCTTTATTACTAATTAATTTTGTTGTTGCTATTTTTTACACAAAAAATATATTTCCCATTATGTGCTGAATGGCTCCAAATGCTTATAAAGAGACAAAAGGAAAACAGGTAGGGACAGTTTCATGATGAAAAAAATGTAAAATACTCAATGCAGGTAGGCATACCAGAGCACTGTGGTTGGGTCAGGTGTCGGAGTCAAACCATCTGCTTTCCAGTCTACTGTCCCATATGCTTCCTACCCAGTGACACTGACACACCACTCTTAATTTCTATGAGCCTAAGTTACTCTTCTTTCCAAAACTCTAATATTCTGAAGCTGGATAGTGCCCACCCAAGGGAAATGATTCTTAAATATTCAGGGATTTCATGAGACATTTTTTCACTTTTTTTTTTAAAACATTTGTTTACGTATTTGAAAGATAGAGTTACAGAGATAGAGATACACACACACACAGAGAGAGAGAGAGAGAGAGAGAGAGAGAAAGAGAGAGAGAGAGCGAGCGAGAGGAGATCTTTCATCCACTGGTTCACTCCCCAAATGGCTGCAACAGCCAGAGCTGGACCAGGACAAAGCCAGGAGCCAGGAACTTCTTCCAGGTCTCCCCTTGGGTGCAGGGGTCTAAGCATTTAGGGCATCTTTGATGCTCTCCCAGGTGCATTAGCTGAGAGCTGAATTAGAAGTAGAACAGCCAGGACAGGAACCATTGACCATATGGGATTCTGGTGGCTGCAGGCTGCGGCTTAACCTGCTGAGGCACAGTACCCACACCATGTTTCACTGTTAGTAGCTTGAAGTGTGTCATTACTGTCAGAAACTGGCCAGTGCTACAAACAGGCTTTGTGACTTCTTTGCTACCAGTAAGTTACTGAATACCCATTTTATAAGCTGGTAGGGCTAAGACGTTAATGTAGGCAAAGCTCTGGGTGTAACGCCTGGTTTGAAACAAATTGCAAGCATTCAACTGAACAGATGATGTCTTTCCTTGGCTTCAATTTCCTCATCTGTAGATTCATATGCTTGAAATGAAAAGATTTGTAAGAATTTTATGAACATTCATGTTTACAGTGAGGAAAAGATAGGATGGTTTTTGGTTTTTAAAAATTTTTTTGAAGGCTGGCGCTGTGGCTCACTTGGCTAATCCTCCACCTGCGGCGCCGGAATCCCATATGTCCCAGTTGCTCCTCTTCCAGTCCAGCTCTCTGCTGTGGCCCGGGAGGGCAGTGGAGGATGGTCCAAGTGCTTGGGCGCCTGCACCCGCGTGGGAGACCAGGAAGAAGCACATGTCTCCTGGCTTCTGATCGGCGCAGCACCAGCCATAGCGTCCATTTTCGGGGTGAACCAACGGAAGGAAGACCTTTCTCTCTGTCTCTCTCTCTCACTAACTCTACCTGTCAAATAAGTAAGTAAAAAAAATGTATTTGAAGAGAAATTGTTTGACATATAAGATGTTAAGCAGATAAAAATAAGCTCAAATAAATATTTACTATGGGATAAACATTAACCCTTGCTTTGTAATATTGGATGAGTTACTTTATCCTTCTTTTAAAAATACAATGTTCACCCATGTTTGGATAAGCATATTCTTCCTTTTATTTGTATCACATAATAGTAGAGATAAATACCATACATAATACATCGTTCATAGTTATAATTCGCATTGAGTAACTTTTTAGTAATCAAAGTATCTGGGGGCAGGGATATGGTGCAGTGATTAAGGAGCTGCTTGCAATGGCTGCATCTCTTATAAGAGTGCCTGATGCAAGGCCCTGTTACCCTGTTTCTGAGCCAGCTTCCTGCCAATGCCACCTTGGAAGCAGTAGATGATAGCTCAAGTACTTAAGTCCCTGCTACCCACATGGGATACCCAGATGGAGTTCCTGGCTTCTGGCTTTTGTGGGCATTTGGGGAATGAACCAGCTGATAGAAAATTTCTATCTCTGTCGCTCTCTCTTTTTCTCTCTTTCCCCCACCCCACTGCCACTGCTGCCTTTCAAATAAAACAAATAAACAAAAAACTTTATAAATCTTGAATTTTTGCCTCTTTATTATTCAATTCAAAACATGCTTCATTTAGATAAGTGTGTAGTCTTGAAGAGCTTGTTCTGTATAAGTGGTTTTGCATCTAGAATTTTAACTTCTACTATGTCAGTTGGACAGTACTATGTAAATAGTTTTTAATAAAGATGCATATTTAAAAATTCATCTCTTGGGATGCTATCAACATAATAAAACATTCCCCATCTTTATTTAAAAAAGTTTCTGTCTTGTTCATATTTATTTGGTTTAACATTTATCTTGTTGGGGTACCTGGGTTAAGAAAATTATTCACAATTTTTTGTTTCTAAAAAGTATATGCATTTACTTTATTTTTAACTAATACAGGAAAATTGTACATATTTAAGGGGTACTATATGATGTTCTGATTCATGTATATGTTATGCAGCATTCAAATCAGGGTAAACATATCATCTGAAACATTTTTATCATTTGTTTATGATGAAAGTATGCAAATTATTTCTTCTACCTATTTATTTATAAGAAAAAATATACATTGCATTATGATTATCTATAATCACCCTACTGTGTAATGAAAGCCTGAGACTTCTCACTCCTGTCTTCCTATAATTTAGTACGCAATAACCAGTCTTTCCTCATGTTTCCCTCCTGCTACTCTCCCCAGACTCTCCTAACCACCTATAAGCAGTTTTAAGTTAAAGGACAAGTCTTTGCAATCCCCAGTGGCTGCTGAATGTGTATGTATACGTGCAGGACAGAAGCACTGTGAACTTTGCCTCACACTCACATTCACATATGTAGAAAGTCCTTACACAGGGAA
The DNA here is from genome assembly GCF_964237555.1 of Oryctolagus cuniculus. NCBI lineage: Eukaryota > Metazoa > Chordata > Mammalia > Lagomorpha > Leporidae > Oryctolagus > Oryctolagus cuniculus. The sequence goes on along the minus strand of NC_091433.1, from coordinate 77,447,985 downwards.
GGAAGTAAAGGGAGACTCCGTTGTCCATTAGACTTCTTAAGTGACTTTACTATTAAGGTGTAAAAATAATTGACTCAGTCATTCTGTTAATATGGATAAGAGACATTGTCTTTTGGAAAATAAGAATCAATAGGCAATTATGGTATCTGTGATTAAGGCAAAAGTAAACCTATAGCCAGAACATTCATAATACTAACTGCACACCTACCAGGAGTAAGAGTATTCTAACCCCTCCCACCAGTGCAGCAAGAGTCTCATTCTTTGAAGAGGATAAAAACTGAGAGGTGCAGAAATATAATTTCAAAAACTTTCTTCAGAGCCCTGCAGTAAATCCATTTTATTTCAAAATTAACAGCTCATTTTAAAAAATAAGATAGTGTCTGATTTCATGTCCCAGAAGTGATTAGTCTGCTTCTTTGGAAGCTCTTGTTGACATAAATCACTGCTCTGAGAGGTGGCCAGAGATGCTCTGCTCTTTTAGGTTGAACCAGATAGGTGACGAAAGTTTAAGCCGACTCACCCCCAACTTCTCCCACATGGCCATCTGCACTGCTCCCTGGACATAACTGGGTTTATTTGGACAGAAAGATGATGACGACTTTGAGGAAGGATACAGCAGAGTGCTAATGGATGTTGGAAGTTGATAGTGGCATTTCCAGCTACCTGAGAGGTGCAGGTGCTCCCAGGAGGATGCCAGGACCAGTGCTACAGGGTGCTTGGAGGAGGGGCACCCCGAGAGGAAGTGAAGATGGACATGGTAGTCCAGGATTTTGGATTATCTACAGATTTTTTTTCTCAGTTACATATGTGGCATTTCTTCTGAGTCAGAAGGAGAAAATGTGTTTGAACTCACATACCTGAAAAGACTGCAGTCTTTTACTACTTGTTTTCTGAAAACAACAAAGGGCTTTGTGTCAAGCACCTTCTAACTCCTAACTTTCTGCATTAAGAACACCAGAGGCCTCGTTCCTGCTGTATTTGATGACAGCTGGAAGTGAATAGGCTAATGGATTCCTTCTGCTGGTCCACCGACCCACGCTTTTCCACAGTCAGCCCCTCAGGTTCACCCCTCCACACGCATCCACCTGTGTCTTGTTTCTGTAACTGGCTGTGCTCTTTCACTCCAGATCCTCAAACTTGATGCAGACTTGCTTGAAAACTCATTCCTACTTGCCTTGACTAGTTCCTGTCGTTTAACACTCCTTCATTTAATAGCTCTTGGTCCCTTGTACTTCAAAAAGATCATGGGAAAATGGACTTAAAGGTTAACTTTATCTTGGTGAAAGGATAAGTTTATTTTTGGTGCAAAAAATCTTTTTGAAGTCCAGGCATAATTTTTTCACGATAAGCACTTTCCATGAACTTTTTGCAGACTCCTCATCTATGCCAGCCTCCTTCCAGGTTTTGTCATTAAGCCTTTTCCCCGGTCGCCTTTGCTGGCCTTTCTCACCCGTGAGATGCTCCTGGCACAGCTCTCCCAGCAATCTGCGCTTCTCCTCTCACAGCCTTTACACGTTTATTGTCTGTGACTGCTGGTTTTATTGTCTCCCAGGCTTCACTTTGAGCTTAGTGAAAGCAGGGGCTGAGGCTACCCTGCTCACCCTTGGCTACCCCCAGGCCTGCCACAGTATCTGGCATGAAGAAGGTGCTGAAAAGATTCATGTTGAGTGCACGCCAAAATAATTACTGGAGATTTTTATAGGTAGGCATATACCTATAAAATTATATACTTCCTTTAGAAGTAAAAAAAAATTTGAACAGAACTTGCTTGGTTTGAAAGTCATGCACCACGCTCATTAGCTTATTTCATTTTCTTTTTTCTTTTTTTTTTCTTTGAGTGCCATGAATACTTAGCTCACTGGTCATGTTCAGAAATGTGGAAAGTGAGAAGTTTTAAATCAATGACTGTTCTCGCCTCTAATGAAATAAGACATTAAGGGAGAGCTGTGTCCACAACTATTGCATTGTAGCACACACAGTTAAAAAATTCTCATGTTCTGGAGCTTAGTAATTACCATAAAAGTCAACCATTCAAATATTCTAAATATTACAATCATATTTTAATAGACTTTGGTACCTGAATGAAAACTTACAAAGTCTATCCGTACACCAAATAATCAATTACTTAGTATCCATCTTAGTCAGTTGGCGGTGCCATAACAAAATACCACAGACTGGGTGGTTTAAAGAGCAGAAATTTATTAATTTATTCCTCACAGTCCTGGAGTCAAGTTCAAGGTATGGCTGAGTTCAGTTTTTGGTGTAGATCATCAGCTGCTTGCTATGTCCTGACATCACCTTTCCCAGGTGTGCTTGGGGCCCAGCATGTGTCTTCTCATAGACCCTAATCTTGTCAGATCAGGGTGGAACCCCATGACCCTACTTAATCTTACTTTCATACTCCAAATGCAGCCACATAGAGGGGTTAGAGCTTCATTATATGAATATGGAGAGAGAAACACTATCATTCTACAGTAGCATTTTAAGTAATTTAACTTGAGGTGCTAGAAAATATTAGCATCTATAATACAAACAGCACTGATGAATTTAAAATGATATATTTAAAATTTTCATTCAAACACTTCTACAGTGACCTAAGGAGGGTGTTTTTTCTGGAGTCTAGAGTAATAGCCACTGACTTGGTATTATCTATACAGGAAGGGATATCATGTAGTCGGATTTCATGCAAGACATTTCCCCTTCAAGTTTTTTAAATTTCTTTATTCATTTGAGAGATAGAGTCTGATGGGGAGAGTAAGAGAGAGAGAGAGAGACAGTGCTTGTTCACTCTCAAATGCCTGCATTGGTCTGGTGGGGAGGGATGCGGGGGAGGAGGATAACGCTGGGAGCTGGGAGCTCAATCTAGGTTTCTCATGTGGGAGACACCCAATTACTTGAGCCGTTACTGCTGCCTCCTAGGGTCTGCATCAGCCAGAAGCTGGAATTAGGAGCTGAAGTTGGATATTGCACACAGGTACTCCTATTGGCATGGGGACATCCTAACCAGTGGTTTAACCACTTAGACCAAATATCTGCACCTTCCCTTTGAACTTTGCGTGTAATCTTTTAAAACTTCTAAACCTGGTCATGAACGTAGACATTAAGTCCATCACATTCAAATTGTCAAAGTATTTATTTATTTATTTTCGAGTTCAGTTGAAAGTCAGAAGGAGAGAGATCTTTCATCTGTTGATTTACCCCCTAAATGCCCTCAACAGCCAGGGCTGGAACCAGCCAAAGCCAGGAGCCTGGAACCCAATCCCAGACTCCCAAGTGGAGGAAGGGACACAAGTACTTGAGCCATCATATACTGCCTCCCAGAGTGTGCATTAGCAAGAACCTGGATTGGAATAAATGTAGCTGGGATTCAAAACAGGCATCTAATATGGGATGTGGGCATCCCAAGTGGTAATTTAACCACTGTAGCACACTCCAACTCCTACATCCCTTATTTAAAAATGAGGAAATTTTAGGGGATGCGTATTTAGCCTGGTGGTTAAGACACCCACTTTTTGCATGATAGTGACTCAGTTCAATACCTAGCTTGGTTGCTGAGATTTCAACTTTCTGCTAATGCAGACCCTGGGAGGCAGCCATGATAGCTCAAGTAATTGAGTCCCTGCTACCCACATGGAATCTGAGCTTTCAGCATTGCCATGTCCTAGTTGTTGTGGGTATTTGGGGAATGAACAAATGGATAAGAGACCACCCCCTCCTAACTCTGTCTCTTGAATACATTTTTTAGAAACATAAGCAAATAAAAATGAGGAAATTTAGTCTCATGGACCCTGAGTTGTCCGAATTCCTTAGCAAGATATTCTTTTTTTTTTTGGCAGGCAGAGTTAGACAGTGAGACAGAGAGAGACAGAGAGAAAGGTCTTCCTTCCGTTGGTTCACCCCACAAACGGCCACTACGGCCGGCGCACTGCGACAATCCGAAGCCAGGAGTCAGGTGCTTCCTCCTGGTCTCTCATGCGGGTGCAGGGCCCAAGGACCTGGGCCATCCTCCACTGCCTTCCCGGGCCACAGCAGAGAGCTGGACCGGAAGAGGAGCAACTGGGACAGAATCCAGTGCCCCAACTGGGGATAGAACCCGGGGTGCTGACGCTGCAGGTGGAGGATTAGCCTAGTGAGTCGTGGTGCTGACCAGCAAGATATTCAAAGTGTTTCACAGTTTGCCTCAGTTTATATCTCAAATTGCCCTCCTTTCTGCACCATGTATTTTCATAATACCAGATTACTTGTTGCTTATCTTTCAAGCTCCTGACTGAAAGTTCTGCAGCATTTCTGCCTGCATGCCTCCCACAGAGCAGATATTCCTTCCTCTCATTCTCTTTACAACTTTTCCAAATGCCCAGCACTTCTCAAATTATATCTCCATAATTTGTGTTGATTTACATTCTTGATTAAATTATGGGCCCCTTGAACTCAGCAACTGGGCTCTATTTACATTCGCCAGTGCTAGCCTGCATAAATAAGTGTAGGGCCTTCATAAATAATTTGCAAACATCATTTCTGAAGTCACGTGGCTATTACATAGTACATCAGTAACAGGACCCTGGTCTTCTGGCTTTCTGAATAGTGTTCTTTCTACTCCTAAGCAACACTTTACTCTTGAGATGCTAGGTTTAGAGTTCCAGGTCTTGTAAAGCATTCACCATTCAGAGAAGCCTCAGCAAAGTCCTTCCCTCAGTCAGAGACCTGTGTCTCAATCTGCTGTCTGGTCCAAGCACGGTTCAAATAAGACAATGGCAGAGAAAGCTGTTTTATTTTTATTGGGCAAAGTTACCCCAACTGTTCAGCACCAAAAATCAAGTATGACTTCCATTGCTAAGACTCTGGCTTGCAGAACAAGCTATGTAGGACCTGAGCACGGTCACGTTGCGGGATGCTTTATAAAGAAATCGCTGATGACCCCAACAGATTAAAGGTCAATGAAGTTAAGCCTGGGGCAACTGTTCTCTGCACTCTGGCACATTCTTCCTGAGTTTCTGCTGTTTTATTGCTTTTGGCCCTTTGCATATGGTTTAGCAAGGATTGTGAAATTGTGACTAAAGTTACAAGGAGATAGGATAATTCTCCTTTCCTGAGTCAAATCCAAATTCTTTCTGTTCTTCAGCATTGTCTTTCCTGGGGATTACAAGGGTAGAGATACGTTTGCCATGAATGTGTTAAACTGGTGAGCAAGTTGAGATGGGTAAGAAACACCCATTTTTTTCAATGCTGTATAAACATCCAGAATTAGAGCATATTAGAATTTTTCCAATTCTCTGCACAGGTGGAGAATGTTTGGAAGAAATTGGAAGATGTCCATTTGATTACAAGAGATATAAATCCTACTTGGGACATACATTTTATAAAAACAGTATTTATACTCATACATTAGGTATTTTAAAATTTAATTTTATTCCCATATTGACAGACAAAATTGTATAAAATTAAGTATTATCTTAAAAGAGATGAGACCTTTCTGATAATCCACAGACTGAAAAACTTGAGAGGCTAATCTTGCTATAACATTTTGCTTTGTAACACAGATTCTCCTGTTCACAGTATTTTTCTTCTGTTCTGGATTAAGCCCCAGAGACTATTATTAATGTGCTTCCTAGGTTTTCTTCTCATGTAGAATAAGTAAAAAATGCAGTAAGGCTTTTTCTTTTACAAATATTAATATATTGCCTTTTTACATATTAGATTTTCTCTCTCCATATAGCCCCATCACAAAGTATAGGGCTATACTACCCTAAAAAAATAAGACTGAATTCTTGCTAAGGAAGGAGCCAAATAGAAATGCTAACAAAGAAGGGAAATGAATAAGAAGCAGAGTGTAGAAAAGATTTCCCTTTCCCTAAACCCAGGCTCTCAACATGGCTATTTTCTCTCTTTTCCCTTGAGGCCCACACTCACCAACTAAAATAAGACCATGCTACATGGCAAGTTTGTGAATGTTGAAAGATTGTCATTTGCAACAATTATTTGAAAGGAAATGCCTATTTTATCCTGCAAAAGTTAAAACTGTGCTTTAAACAGTATTTGTTTCTTTTTCCTCTGCTCTCTCACAAATCCTGCCTCATAAGTGGAGTCAGAATTTCTGCTTATTGAAATTGACACCGATATTTGGCCCCCTAAAATGTATCAGAATGTGGCTTCTTAAAGTCCCCCAAAAGTCCCATCTGGGGTGCCATATATGATATCGGAATTTGGGGTGCCATACAATATCACAATATGCTTATTAATAAGTTCCCCATATTAATAAGCCCGTGTGGGTGCTTGTCTAATATTCAAAGAATTCTGAATATCGCCATAAATGAATGAGGCAGCATAGTACATTTTAAGCTTTAATTTAGTGCGAAAGATGCATAGGAGAGTGAGGGCTTTATCTGAGAGAGAGATAAACCTGGATTCATACCGGGTACCAGGAACCAGCCATGTGGAAGAGCATCTAGGCCAGGAAGCATAGGGTGGGTTGGCCCAAAGGCCACGAACCCTGAAGGCGCAGGGCTGCAGCCAGCCCCGTACTGGCAAAAGGCCAAGGAAAGGAAAAAGAAGAAAAGGGCTGGACACACTGTGTCCCGGGCTTTTAATCCACTTTCTTTTTTTTTTAATTTTTATTTATTTATTTATTTTTTGACAGGCAGAGTGGACAGAGAGAGAGAGACAGAGAGAAAGGTCTTCCTTTACCGTTGGTTCACCCTTCAATGGCCGCCGCGGCTGGCATGCTATGGCCAGCACACTGCGCTGATCCGAAGCCAGGAGCCAGGTGCTTCTCCTGGTCTCCCAGGCAGGTGCAGGGCCCAAGGACTTGGGCCATCCTCCACTGCACTCCCAGGCCACAGCAGAGAGCTGGCCTGGAAGAGGGGCAACCGGGACAGAATCCGGCGCCCCGACCGGGACTAGAACCCCGTGTGCTGGTGCCGCAAGGTGGAGGATTAGCCTATTGAGCCGTGGCGCCAGCCTTAATCCACTTTCAAAGGGGAGTGGTTAATTAACCTGATTGGCCGGTGGGCACTCAGGTGTGGCCAAGTAGGGGCATGAGGTGAAGGCGTGGTCTTTCAGCTCACAAACCTGATCAATTTTAACCTGTATGCCTGCCTACTTCAAAATGGCTTATTTTGTATCCTAAACCGATCAGTTTGCTTCATTGGGTCATGTTGTGCTCAGGCAATGCTATACAAAGGAAAATGCATCATACATCAAAAACTTGGGACTCAAATTATAGATGAATGGGTCCCAGCTCTGCTGGCAAGATGCACCTGCAGCTCTGTTTTAGGTGTGTGGGAATCTTGACTTTTAGAAAGGGTGAAGTGTACTTGAAGTCAGTTCAGAAAATATAGCTCAGTCCAAAGGAAGGATCAGAGAGAGACCTAAGCAATTCCAGCGATGCTGAAATTTGTCTGGGACGGGAATCCTAAGACTGGTCGTGTGACATCTAAGAGTGTGTCCAACTATCTAATGAGTTTTGAAAAATTCTTTAATTCTCAAACATGTACTTAACTGTTTATAAGCAAAAACGAATACAAAATAATAAAAAAAAGAACCATGGCACGATTTCAGGAGAGAAGCTGGACATGGTCCTGAAGTTCAATGATGAGACACGATGATAACTTCGAGCAAGTTGGAAGTAACTGAATCCTAATGTTCTTCAAGTCAGCATAGAATGAATGAATAGGAATGCTTAGGATATTTTACAAATGTATCTACATTTTGTAGATTTTGCGAGGATGAAACAATTGCTAAAAAAGATGTATTAAGAGCTATGCCATCAACATTTTAAACTTTTATTTATTTGAAAGGCAGAGAGAGAGAGGGATAAAAAGAAAGAGAGAAAGATAGGTCTCCTATCTGGCTGGTCACACCCCAAATGCCTACAACTGCCCTGAGAAGGGGCCAGTCTGAAGCCAGGAGCTGGGAACTCAATTTCAATCTCCCACATGGGTGGCAGGAATCCAAGTACTTGAGTTGTCACCTGCTTTGTCCCAGGGTGCACAGAACTGCAAGCTGGAAGCAGGAGGCAGCCAGGATTCCAAGAAAGGCACTCTGATATGGGATGCGGGCACCGTCAGGGCTGTGCTGAATGCCTGCCCCAGCATCAACACATGGGGAGTGGCTGGGCCACATTCTCTATCAGAGTGTTGAGAAAGCATTCTTTCAGAACTGGAGAGAATTCTTCCTTTGTTTACCCCCACACGAGAAAGACAAGCTGTGTTCAAACAGACGGGGCTCCCTTGAGAGATGCATTCCATATCTCTGAGTCCTGGCCTATTTCTTTTTCTGTAATGAGATGATGCACATGAAACATTCAGCACACGACCCTGTACAGAGTGAATATTCAACAGGCCTGTCTGTACATCAGAATCACTTGGAAAAATTTAGTGCTAGGGCTCTACTACAAACCAATTAAAGTTAGAATCAGGGGTTAGGGACCATACATTGGTATTATAAAAGGTCCCCAGGAGATTCTAATTGCAGCCAGGGTTGCAAACCACTGATCTAAGCTATCCAATTAGTCTACCAGTAGTTGTGACCGTGACGGCACATTGAAATCACCTGGGGGACTTAAAAATACTGATGCCTGGGTTTTCAACTCTGATTTAATTGGAACAGGGTTCAGCTTGGGCACTGGGATTGTTAAGAATTTCCTCAGTTAATTCTAATGTGTCCAAGGTTGAGAACCATTGTGAATCAGGAGGATAATACTTATGCTGTAATATTAACCAATATTTTGGTTGTGAAGTATGATTTAATTTCTTTTACAAATAGCGTACATTTTTAGACTATACATGTAATACTGTTTTTAAAATGACTAAGTGTAGAAAGCCATGAATACAATAATAAAAATCCACATTCTCACCATCCAGATATGAGCATTGTCAATGGTTTGGTATGTTTCCTTCTTTCCATGCTAACTGTTTTACCTATTTAGAGTCCTGTGGCACAGGCAACATTAAATTCCTTTTCTTTCTTCACTTCAACCTTACAGCGCAAGCATTTCCTATATCACTTATTAATATCCAGATCAGGTCTCATTTTAAAAGAAGTGGCATATGTTTTAAAAGTCCCATTTATGTGTTATTAATTTATGTATTTCACAGAGAGTTCCAGAGAAGGTATTTAATAACATTTTGGAAACTTTTCCCTACCAAAATCAAATGTCTCTCCCAGTAGAGTAGGGAGGGGTTGAATCAAGCTTCATTCTCAAGGGGGAACTCCTAGGGCTGACAAAAGTACCACTGCCTGAGTCCTCATCAGCCACATACACAGTGTCTTCAAAATGTGCATGGAAAAGGCGTATTATGAAAAAGTTACGCATGGGTTACATTTTTTTTGCCACAAAATAAACTTACCTTTCAATTTCATTTTTTCCATGAACTTTGGAAATATCCTTGTGTATCAACACTGTCTTAGAAGTGAGTCACAGCACTAAAGGCAAGGCTTTGGGTCACATGGTACTCTGAATACTAGGTTGAGTTATAACATAGCCCTCCCACACAGGCAAGGCAGGAAGAAGAGGAAGAACAGAGAATTTCCTAAAAATCAAAGAAATCCAAATGCAGAGCCAAACAACAGCTGGATACAATAGATGACAACCACTAACTTTTGAGAAAACAGCAGAACTTTCCAGCTTCCTGCTCTGAAGAAGCAAAGCATTGAGCAGTGGTTTAATTCGAATCAGCTTGCCGTGCTGAGAAGCTGAAGACAAAATCTGCAGGGAGAGTGACCTCAATGTCACTTTATAGGATGTGGAAGCTGAACCCTGAAGATTAAGTGACTTTTTGGAAGAGAACCAGTAAGACTGGAGAAAGAGTCTGTGTTTGGGGGAACTGGTAGAGTCTGGCTAAGAAGAATTTCTGTGACATCCTCCAAAGTGGAGACGACAGAGTGTGGAATTAGGGCAGTTGGTGCCGATTTCTGGGCAGTCGGTAAAGCGGGGAGCCAAGTGCCCCAAAGTGTTAATAAATTCCAGGATAAGCTTGAAACCAAAGGTAAGCTCTGATGTAGGCTCACCTTTCCTGCATGATTCCTCACATCTGTTTCTCATCATCCCAGATATTGTTGCCTAATTTTTAGATGGATGCTTATCTTGTTACTAAAACAAAACTGTAAACAAGGAGAGGCATGGAAGAGGGAAAAGGGAACTTGCTTTTACACTTAGAGTAAAACTGAAATACACCCCAGCCTGTTGTGGGCTACTTCATCCCACCAGCCCCTTCCTGTCCCTGAGGCATTCCATGCTCCTTCCTGTCTCAGGGCCTTTGCCCTGGACATTTCCTGTCTAGAATGCTCTTGGCTCTTTTCCTTCCCACGGCTGACCTTTTTCTCATCACTTATATGCTCCAGCATCCTTGAGAAGCGTTTCTAGACCATCCTATCTAAAGGCTCACATTCCTATATTCAGCATTATGTGCCTACTGTATGCAGGTATGGATGTACAAGGCTGGTCTTTGCCATCATGAAGTTTATATGTTATTGAGGAACATAAATATTAATCAGCCATCACAAAAAAAAAATCGCAACATCCTCATTCTAGAACAAGCAACAAGTGAAGAGTCCACGGAATGAACCTGTCTTTCAGTATTTGCCTTTGGATTTGTTTGTAGTGTGAATATTTGCTTGTACTTAAACATTTGCTCTCCATGGGCAGAGTCTGTGCTTTCTGCCTGACTCTGCACTGTAGTCTCAGAGCACGTGCATTGCAGGAACTTAATATAAGTCATTGAATAACTGCATGCTAAGCATTTACAGTTATTTTTTTCTTTTAAGTTCATGATATCCATGGCAACTATGTACAATTATCCTTATTTTGTAGGTTAACAACATTGAAGCTCAGATAAGAAATTAATTCAAGGTCATAAAGCTGGTGACCTCAGTGGAAACTGAACCTAGCTTTTTACCCACAACAGTCATTGTTCTGGTACACAGGAGAGACAAAGAATAAACAGAACCTAAACTCACTGGTATTTTCACATGTTCTTCCTATTAATATAAAAAAGCAAAAAACCAAACCATGCCACCACACAGAAGAATTCTACAACTTCATTTTCTGATAACATTGCAGGACCAATGAAATCTAACCGCGCCAAGCATGCTCAAACATTTCTCAGTATTTGGTGATTGCAAAATTGGATTTCATTTGGATCTCTTTGTGTTTGGCACCAAAATGATAACGTGAACGATCAAGAACAAAGCTCTATGCTTATATGGCATTTGCTTTACTTGGCTAAAGGCAACCAGGTACAAAGGTAGACACTCCTTTAACTCTTTCTGTGCTGGAAGGAGCTCTCTGAAATTTGAAAGTATGGTTTCTTTGCAGTGCTAGTAGGAAGAGGGATATGTGTGCGTGTATGCGAATGTGTTTATGTTGATCCCACTTATGTGTCATCATCAAGCACTGCTTTTAAGTGTCCAGGTTTATGGTTAACGCCACTTCTATCTCCCATTTTGCTTAGTGGTCCTAAGTACTGGTACCTACATCTGTAAGCTCACATGGATTCCCTTTTTGGACTAGGGATAGATGACTTTTAAAATTGTCATCCATTACATTTTTTTTTATGTAAACTGTTGAACTCTTTACTTAGTATAGAGTTGGTCTTCTGTGTATAAAGTTAATTGAAAATGGATCTTAGTGGACAATCGGACTGGGAATGGCAGAGGGAGAAGGAAGAGGGGTGAGAGTGCGGGTGCGAGGGCAGTTATAGCAAGAAGAATCACTATATTCCTAAAATTGTACCTATGAAATGCATGAAGTTTGTATCCCTTTAATAAAAGGTTTCTTTGGGGGGAAAAAAAGTCATCCACTATAGACTTCTTTGTAAACTTTTCAAAGCTCAACCAAACATCTTTTCATTAGTTTAATTAAAATGCTTATTTTAAGAGAAAATATCTCACATTTTGAATTCATTAATCCGAAAAACCATCCGAATGATAAGAACTAATTGTTACACAAGAAATTATTTTGAGTTTAATAAAAGGTAATTGCAAAGTTTTCTCTTGTTGAAGTGTACTATATATTTTGCCAAGGATTAAACTGTTGGTATAAAGTTAGAAATTGTTTGAAAATCTGTGTCCAAAGACTTTCAACACTTTTTTTTTTTCAACTGGGACAAATGTCTTCCTGTTCTGATACTTAATTTATATCTGATCCAATCTGTATTTCATTAGCGTAATCCTTAGCAATCCAATTCCATTTTAAATTTCCATTTCACAACCTCTATCCTATTATTAGCCTTAACTTTGGTCAAGAGAATACCTTGTTGTGAATCTCTTGGTTGAGACAAATTGGGAGAAAAAGTCTTTGAGTTAAACTGATTGTGTCTGCCCCTTAAGAACAGAAGTACACCAGAGCTACAGGAAGCACTGAGGCAAACATCCATGTGGCTCGCTTGTACCTGACGTTGTGTATGGGGAGCTAATTCATCCCGTTAGCGGCATCTGTTATCACAGGTGTCCTATCTTGGAGGGGAAATTACCGGCCTCAGTTTGCCTAACGATATTGTGATATTTCCAGTAGCCTTTGGACAGCCAGATGACTCCGTGCCTTAATCCCATGATAGGCAGGAGTAGCACTCAAACATAAGACACCTTTGAGCACACCTAGGGATAAATGCCAAGGCAAAAGATGTCACAGATTGCTCTTTGAGGATCTTGGAGTCTGCATTCCTCCGGCAGCCGCTCACAACACCTTCATTGTACACCACTGAGCAAGCAGTTGTGAGACGTGTTACTTCTGGGTTTCCAGACATGTGTCATTCCCACCGCATATTTAGTAGCACAGAAGTGCCTGAAGTGGGGAGACCGGAATGTGAGGCATGTCTCACTGAGGAGTGGAGTTTTTATTTAAAAAAAAAATCACTCAACTGCTAATGGAAACGTCAACCTCCCAGTCCTATTCTTAAAAATAAATAAATACAAGGAGTTCCCCGCATGAGAGGCACATAAGGGACTCGAGATATTCATTTCCATGAAGTCACTCACAGCAGGCTTGTCTGGAAAAATTCTTTCATCTTCTGGAAAGAGAGGGGAAACTGTACCAGCAAGAAGGTTTAAAGACCAGGACTTTAAAGTAGAGGGTGAAGTGGGAAAAGTGATCCTTCAGTCAGGTGAATTTGGGCCAAACCAGATGAATGTCTACACTTGAACTCAACGTGCTCGGCACAGAGACCATAGAACTAGGTACTTGCAGAGGAGGTGTCAGGACAGCTAGGTCAGCTAGCAGTTTCAAGCTGGGGTTTCCGTGCTCTGAGTACTCCTTTAGGGACCCAATGGTCAAGAGGGGTGAGGGAGTAGGGTTCCATACTGCTTCAGCCAGCACAGCTCAGCTTTTGTATGCTATGCGCATTGTATTTTCCTTTAATTCATTTGACACCCATCTATGGTGCATCCGCTACGTGCCTGTCAGTGTTCTCAGCGAGATGAGGTCATAATGACCAAGGCAGATGTGGCCTGTGGCTCCATGGAGCCTGCAGTCTATGGAAGGTTCTTTGTGTGCAGGAGGGAGATTCTGCTGCTAAACCCATGAATGGTGTTCAACATTTGAGGATGAATCAACCAAGGCTTAGAGAGATAAAGTCCTACAATAAACTAAATGAAGAGTTGGGGATGCAGTCCAGAGGTGACTTAGACTTCAGGGTGCTTCTGCCCAAGTTCAAACAAGAAGAGGAGGAATCAAACATTTAAAATTGTGCTCAGTTTGAGAGGATGTGAATTTCAGGCCACAGCATCCCCTGATTCGGTCTTCTCTCCATTTATGTCCAGTTGGGTCCTCTCTCAAGACTCGGCCAAGGCAGCAAGTCCACGCCTGGCCGAGGGGAAGATCTCTCCATACCGAGGGCTCCAGTTCCCCTCTGGGTCAAGGGCCATCTGGCTGCGGCTTGTTCCAGAAGCTTTCCTGTCCGTTGTTCTCCCTTCACGCAGGCTTGTCCACACACTCTGCTCTCTGTGGAATTGCTCAGGCTCTCTTGCATTCTTTGCTGTATTGCATCACTTCCTTCCTTCCTTTCTTGTACGCATGGGGCACACTTTCTCTCCAACCCCCATTCCTGTCTGCTTACTCTCAGAACCACGAACTTGGCCTCCTTTCCCTTTCCTCTCTCTCTCTCTGGCTCCCTGGAGGCTATTCTCCTATATTTCATAATGCTGAGAATTAGAATAGAGGCTCACTGACATTGTATTTGTCTTTCAAGTTCTGTGCTTCTGTCAGGTTCTCTTTCTTTGTAATCTGTCACTTTTCTAATTCTGGGCTTCCACTATAGACCTGGGTACTTGCTCTGGCTGCTGCCTTTCCCTCTCCTCTTCACACCCTCTGGGCGCCTGCTGCACCATGGCCCTTCCCAAGGCTAGATCTGATCTGATCAAGCTGGCAGAAAGAAGGGCCACCTGCAAGGTTTGTGACTCAGGATGTGGAATGCTCTGTAGCCAGTCACTCCAGGCCATGACCTGCTAGGAAACGCAACACAGAGAATGACTGGCTGTGATCCATGCAGTCCTTAAAGAGCCTGCAAGACATTTCATGTCCTGTCTATACATTAACTTGTGAATCCCAATCCTTGCTAAGGGGTCCCATGGAAGGAACACAGAAAGCAATCTCCATCTACCCAAGGTCTCACAAATTTTTTTTGTACAACGTCATTTCTTTATTACAACAAGAGCAAAAGCAGTAGCAATACAAGATAACACAAAAATACAACCATGTTTGCTTTTGAGGTTCTTTGTTTTCTTTACATAGTATAGCACACTGAATCTTTCCTATATTCTTTGAAGCTGGAAAATCAGGTAGTACTCCTAGACTTTTAGTGAACATAGTGGATAGCAGGAGGAAAGTTCTCATGGTCTATTTTTGTCTGTTGTGTGTTTATCTGAACTGGGCAGCTTGAGGATGAATTCAGCAGGAGTACCCAGTTGCCTTCCCTGGGGCAAAGAAGGCAGGGCAGGAAAAGCTTTCAATAGATGATTTCAGTTAAATTTGCAAATGAAGATGCTACTGTATGATCAGAACAAGGGGCAGGAGAAGTTCTTCAATGAAGGGAGGAGTTTTACAGAAATGACCATACTCTCTGTAGGTCCCAGTTGCAATCACTAATTGTGTGGGGGTTTGGAATTTCACATATGGCTCTGGAGCGGGAAATGGTTTCTGGGATGGAAAACGCTCTGAGTATAAAGCAATGAGTACAGTCAAGGACTCAATCTGTGACCCTGGCATCAAGTGCTCAGTGTGTTCCAAAAAGCTGAACTCATTCCAGTCGTATATGACTCAAAGTGGAAAAGAAAATTTGAGCTGTTTTGTTGAAGACATAATAGGGGATTTTCAAACAGATAAGATTGTGAGCCCTTCTTTAGAAAGAGAAGTTATTGGCCCTCAGTGATAAGGGGGCCTCCAACACCACCTCTTCCATCTCCCAGGATTGCATATTTTCCATGACACCAAACTTAAGCTCATGCAATGCCTCTCTCTTCCTTGACACCTTCTCCTTCACGGTAGGGGCACCTCTGGCAGATGGGAGTGTTGCTTTCGCACCTCCCACAAAGCAGCACAATAAACTCAAGTTCTTCTTCGCTGCAGGGAAATCAGGAATGACTGCAGGTTGCTATTGTGGGTTATTACCCAAATGAAAATGCAAGGTGAGGCAGTTTTTCTCCAGGCAGAAAAGAGTTCTTACAAAATATCGATGTTCCATCAGAGAGCAGAGAGCATTTTCCATTTGAGCTGCGCTTTTTTTTTTTTTTTTATCAAGTTGGCATGCATTTGTTCTAAGAGCTGAGCTAGGCAGTTTGGGGGCAAATACATATCCTTGAAGCTTCTAGGCTATACATCCCTCACAGAAGGGAAGGGGGGGAGTTGAACATTTATTAAGGCTTACTGTTTCTAGAACAAACAAATGTTTATTCTGAGTTGAGGTAAGTGGTACTTGGCGTTAACACTGCTCTTCATGCTCAAGCCTTATCTGGTGATGCTTAGAACAAGCAGACATGTGGCACAATGGTATGACTGCCTCACACCTATGAGTGCGCTCACATAGGTGTCCACCATCGTCCATAAATGCCTAGCAGACACGCACTGTGTCCTGAGCTTCTGTCTTCCATTGTGATTATGTAGATTTGTAGGATTTGGCTGAGCTTCAAATAGGTTTATTCTTTTATTCAGTCTATTGATACCTTCTTACATAGGCTAGCAATTTCTGTGCATTTGGCTTGGGGAATAAAGAGAAAAAGAAAAAGATTATACTGTTTCACCGCCGTCATTGAAGAGCTGCTTTTTCTGTTGTTGACGTCAGATCAAAGGGGAAATTTTTTGTGCTCATATTATTCCCATGGTTTTTATGCAGCTTTTGTGGATATTAACCAAGCTCTCCTTCTCTGTGTGAGCTCCTTTGTTTTCTGTGACAGCATTGTTTCATAATTTTTGCTGGTCTCTCATTTTGCTTCCTCAGAGGGCTTCTCTCATTCTCTTGGTAGCTAAGGCAAAACACCTGCAGTCATCCTTGGCTTGCCTTTTTTCTCTTAGATATCACATTCCATCCATCAGAATTCATGGTTTCTCTCCCTTAAACATGTATCTAGAATATGAACAGTTTTCCCTACATCACTGCTGCCTCCCTGGCACAGCCTCCACCTCCTCTGGCCTAAACTCTCATACTTGCCTCCTAATTAAGTCCCTTTCCTTGTGCCTAAAGCTGTTCTCAACACATAGCCAGAGCAGTCCATTTGAAGCCCAAGTCAGATCATAGAACATCTCTACCTGGAACCCTCCCGTGGCTTCACATCTCACTCAGAATAGAAGTCAATGGCCTGACCTGCCTTAGGTAACCCAGTTGTTCTTCCTTGATCTCTCAGTTCTAGCTCAGTGATCTGCTTGTTTTATGTCCCAGCATGCCTGTTTTTGTATGCCTGCAGGTGTTTGTATGGTATACTTTCTCACTCCCTTCCCATCTGTACTGAAAAATCTGTCAATGAATTGATGGAGCCTAGCTTGCTCTTTCTGAAAGTCCATATCCCATTCATTCTTCCTAGTACACATCATTATTAAACTTGCTGTATACTTTATTTGGTTTGCTTTCTGAGTTTTTCTGTCTCTTGTTTAAAAATCTTTACTTACTTGGGGCAGAGAGAGAGAGATAGAGAGAGAGAGAAGAGACCCATCCCTCATCTGTGGTTCACTCCTATAATGGCCAGGGCTGGGCTGAACTGCAGTTAGGAGTCAGGAACTCAATACAGGTCTCCCATGTGGGTGACAAGAACTTGGGCCATCATCTGTTACCTTCCAGGGGCTTTGGAAACAGGCAGGACTGCATCCCATGCACTCTGATACAGATGTATGGTGCCCCAAGTGGCAGCTTAACTTGCTGTGCCAAAATTCCTGCCTTGCTCCTAGGTTTAACTGAGGCACTTTGATAGGGGACACAATCAATCAAGCTGCTAGGCCATATGCCTGCCCTATTTTTTCTCGAATATACTCTTATCAGGGATTTATTGATATTGCTATTATTTATTATTTCTATTGTCACTTCGCTTCATTGATGTAGTACTTGGAGTTTCATGTTCAATAAGCCTTTGTTGAGTAACTCATTGAGTGTATGTTTTTCTCAGACTTTTCTTCAGAACACTCAGTGATATCTCATTTATAAAATCACCTATCTGTGGTTTCCACTACAGGATTTGTTCTTGCAGCTCCAGACCTGTAGACTTAAACTGCTCTCTGGCGTTGTCCCTGACTTCTATATGAACTTGTACTCTTTCTCCTACAAACAACTTAAGTACATTGGCGTAAACAATTGAAAAGTCCAGTTGTAGGACTGGCTACAGGTGTGGCTGAAACCAAGGCTCAAACAATGCCAGCAAAATGTGCTTGGGTTGCTCCCTCCTTAAGCTTTGTTTATCTCTTGGCTGCATTCTTAGGTTCTCTATCTGGTGTGGCAAGATGGGTACAGCACCCCCTGCCTCATATTCTTGCTACTCTAGCCACAGTTAAAGGAGACAGCATCCCACAAAACTGCTGACATCCAATCCTAATTAGACTAGCTCAGGACAAGTGGATCCCTGCTTCACCCAGTCCCCCCTGCCACACACACACACACACACACACCCATTCACACACACTCACACAGGAAAGTGGCCTTGGCAATGGCTTGTGTGTTTAGCAACTCTAATCTGGGCCACATGTTCTATTCTTGGGGGTCATCCTGCTATGTTACAAGAAGGAAGTGTTTCTGGGAGCAATACTCAAATGAAAACTGGGGACTGTTTTCAGAAGGGAAAAATGGGTGCCAAAGACAATCTCTGTGTTAGTGCCATCATCTTGCTGGTTACTCCCTAGATCCAATATATTACTGTATTATACAGGTGATAATTCGTTAGTATTTCTGAGATCCTTCCACACATTCTCTTTTTCAGTTTACATATCATCATTTTGTGCCTGGATTGCTCTAACAGTGTTCAAAATAATCTCCCATCATAGAGTGACTCTAAGGTATCTTGTCCCCATTCAAAAAAGATTTTTAGAACGCACATCTGGTCTCTCTCTCTTTCCCTATAAAATCCTTGGATAAAGCCCCCTCATCCTCTTTGTTATTGTCTAGGAGATACTTCTGGATCTAACTCTAACTAACCGTTAGCAACCATGACTCTGGATCTGAAACCCTGCATCTGTCCCCAACTAAACCAAATGCAAGTCCCCGCATGTGTGGTGGGCTTTTCCCACTTCCATGCCTCCACTCACACTGACTCTTTGCCTGAAAACTTCTTTCCATGGCTCCCGACACATCCTTCACCATGCTGAAGATTCACCTTGTCCTTAAATATTCAAGAAATACTTCTGAGGCACCCACTGTAACTTACTTCTGCTGATTCCCTCTAAATTAGTTCAGGTGTCCCATTGCAAGCTTCTCCGAGTCAGAACTGATTATTAGTGTGTCTCCCAAATCAGTTTTTAATTGCAAGCTCTATGAGGGTGCCTAGTGTATCTCTGGCATGTAGCACAACACTTGTTGCACAGTAGGCACTCAATAAGTGGTTACTCAATGAACAAATGAAACATTGATAGCCAAAAGGTAATATTTTGGTACTTAAAGGCATCTTTATCACTAAACAAGTGCATCATAAAAGGATCCAATACCATCTATGGCACGGTAATAGCACATTGTCAAAAGCTAAAGTCTTTTGAAAACACATTCAGTTGAGATTGTTGAAGGCTGAAAGTGAGTACATGAGATAGATTGGGAGAGTATTCATTTGATCTGCAGTTTGCAATTTTTGCTTAATGAGAAGTAGTTATACCTCATTACCATTACATTTCACCTGCTACTTCTTTCAGAAGTGTGTGTGTGCCCGTGTGTGTACACACATGTGTGTGGGGAGTGTGACTTTGATAATGGAAACTAGGATTCTGAATATCTGAAAAAAAATGGGCTAAAAATATGATTGATATTTATTATGGATTATTTTAAAAGTCCCAGAAAATCCCAAGTCAAGGTTCAATAGCGTGCTTTCCTTACATTTATAGAGAGAAGGGCAATCTAAATTAAGTCATCATTTCCAGGAGTAGCCTGTTTCTAACCACTTTCTGTGCAAACAGCGGCACTGTCCGGGGCTTCACCAGCATTCCAAGAAACTGTCCAAGTGAATTCTTCCCTGGTGATGTGGAAGGACATCCTGTCTTCAGGGGTACAACACAGTGCAGGAATCCCTCCTGAAACTGTATGTATCAATCACTAATGAAACACTGCTGCTTGCTTACTGACATCTGAATTGCCATGATTATAAAGCACAGTTCATGAACTTTCTGTCATTTTTGACTAAGGCCTGAGGTATTTCCTCATCTTCTTGAGTAGAAATGACCCAGTGTTGATAGAAAGAAGTTAACAGACGTATGCAAGAGGCTCATTCTAATATTTTGTTTAGCACTGAATGCTTACTCAGATCGAAAGATGCTCATATGGTAAACTGTTAAGAAGCCAGAGAGGGGTGAGCTTTGGGCTTGTGGTTAAGCTGCTACTCTGAATGCCCGCATACCAAATCAAAGTGACTATGTTTGTGTCATAGCTGTGCTCCTAATGCTCCTAATTCTGGCTTTGTACTAACATGCACCCTATGAAGAAAGAGGTGATGGTTCAAGTAGTTGGGTCCCTGCCACCCACGTGGGCTGCCTAGATGCAGCCTAGATGTTTCCAGCTTCTGACTCTAGCCTGGTCTAGTCCTGGTCATTGTGTGCATTTGGGTAATGAGTCAATGGATGGGAGATTGATCTCTCTCTCACTCTCAAATAAAGACAAATATAATAAATAAAAGGGCAGAGAAACAAATTTTCTAGGAATATATGTATTACAATTCATGATAAATGATCTTTTGAATATTCCTAATGAGATCAGATGGTTGGGATGCCCTTATATACCCTGCCCATATCCACCAGGAGTTGGCTCAGAGAATAGCAACCAAGAGTAACAGCTACAGGTAGCTGCAATGAGAGAGCTGTAGCACAAATTCAACTGACAAGTTTTAGGTTGGACGCAGAGAGAGGTGGCTGAATTGTTAATCGTTTTCATAATCCTTGTCTTCCCAGATAATGGCCAAGTTCATTAGTGTTGGCTCTGAATACACAGGTGTGTACACTGATGATAAAAGCCTCCTTCATCTTTCAGTTCTCTCTGAGGTTGAGTATTTCAACTGTTCTGAGAACTTGACTTTCTAAACCATTCCTTACCTTATTCTAAGGCATGCACGACAAGGATGGATGTCCTTCTGGGCTCTTGATACTCTAATCTTCCTGGTTAAACCAATTGTCTTGGTCTGGTCCCTTTCTCAGTTACATATGTGTGCCTCTTGAATATACTCTAGTACAGAACATACCAGAATTTGATTCAGCTGAAAGAATAGTCCACAGAATTCAAGCAACAAGAATATACTATTGAAAATGTTATTCAATTTGTCAAAAATAATTTTATGCATTACTTTCTAAGAACACATTTATTTTAAAAGGTATGTATGGAGATCCTAACAATGTGAAAACTGTATCTGCTTTTAATTTATGATCTATAGTATTTAAATGTAGCCTCTTGAAATAGGTTCCAGTGTAATAGACTGCATTGTCCATGGTTGCACGGTTTATTATGGATTCAGATCAACCACACTGGAGCAATTGAAATCCAAGTTCAACTTACCCTCTGATACAGGAAGCCAAAGATCAGGCTGATTATACTCAAATTCTTTAAATCTTCTATCTAAATTGGAAATTTCAACAATTACATTTTTATTTTTTGCCATGTGGTGAGGACTGAAAGATTACTTCAAAGTTTGGCAAAGATTCTAATTCAAAGAAGGGTATAAAGTACACATTACATTTTATAGAGTAGTATTTTGTAGAATATTAAACTGAGGTTAGGGGCTGGCATTGTGGCACAGCAAGCAAAGTAAAGGCATGGTATGTGCTGGATGCTAGCATCCCTTATGGGGGAGTCATCTGAGTCTTGGCTACCCCACTTTGGAGTCAGTTCCCTGATAATGTGCCTAGGAGGGCAGCAGAAGATAGGCCAGGTGCTTGGGCCCCAGCCACCCATGTGGGAGATATGCATGGTGTTCCAGGCTCCTGGCTTCAGCCCCGAATAGCTCTGGGCATTGCAACCATTTGTTCTCCCTCTTACTCTGCCTTTCAATAAATAAATCTTTAAAAAATTTGGGTTTAAAATCACAAGAAAATATATACATTCATATTAGCCCCAGCAAATAAGAGCATGGAGGTATCTGAGATACTTGTTAGAAAGACTTTTTCTCCCCATACTTTCACAAGCATGATTTGTGAGATAGTCTCAATAGTGTTGCTCCAAGAAAAAAAATTTCCACACAATCTTAGGGGCAACCTCTCACTATAGAGAATGATTTGACTGGGGAACTGATTGCATTAATTCTTGAGTTCTTGAGCTTAACATCTGTAGCAGTTCCTATTTTGTATTACAGAGAATATGGAAGACATTTTCACATTATCCAGTAAATACCATTCAACAATGCATATCATCATTTACTTGTTTTCTTTTAATAATGGGAAAAACAGTATGGCTCTGCAAGGGAAATAAGGCCCAGCTGGTGGGATTTGCTGATGACAAGTTTCCTCCTTGCTCTGGGCCTCTAAGTAAGCACTTTAGAGAGAAACTTTTCTGTGTGCTTGGTGCTGTGAAAGCACACAGCCTACTCCTGAAATCACAACCTATCTATGAAGCACAGCATGCTTGCCTCTCCTCCCTGCCATGGCCAACTTTTAGGCACTTATTGTCCATTATCAAAAAATTTATATACTTTCTTGAAAGGCAGAGAAACACTGAGAGATCACAGAGAGATCTTCCATCTGTTCTTTTATTCCCCACATGCCAGCAACAGTTGGCAGTCAAGGCTAAAGCCAGGAGCCTGGAATTCCGTCTGGGTATCCCACAAGAATGTGAAGGAACTTGAGTGCTTGAGCAATCACCTGCTACCTCCCAGGATGCACATTAGTAGAAAACTGGATTCAGGGGCAGGGCTAACCACCTGAACCCAGGCACTCTGATATGGGATGTGGGCACCGCAGAGTTAACACCTACACCAAACACTTGCCACCCTTTCCACAAATCAACTTTCAATCGTGATTTTTTTTTTGAATATGGGAAAGGCAAAATAGTTGCAGTGTGAGATTTGTTAGAAAACTCAAAACATTAAGAGATAAGGCAGGGATATATGTGGAGTGAGGGAGGAGTGATTTGTTTTATGGTTTCTTTCTTTTTCTTTTTTGATAGGCAGAGTTAGACAGTGAGAGAGACAGAGAGAAAGGTCTTCCTTCCATTGGTTCACCCCCAAAATGGCCGCTACGGCCGGCCCACTGTGCCGATCCGAAGCCAGGAGCCAGGTGCTTCTTCCTGGTCTCCCATGTGGGTGCAGGGCCCAAGCACTTGGGCCATCCTCCACTGCACTCCTTGGCCACAACAGAGAGCTGGACTGGAAGAAGAGCAACCAGGACTAGGACCCGGCACCCATATGGGATGCCACTGCCTTCCCCCGCCACAGCAGAGAGCTGGACTGGAAGAGGAGCAACTGGGACAGAATCCAGCGCCCAAACCGGGACTAGAACCCGGTGTGCCGGCCCCACAGGCAGAGGATTAGCCTAGTGAGCCGCGGTGCTGGCCTGTTTTATGGTTTCATAATCAGAGGAAGACAGTGGACATTTAGAGCTATGAATACACATTTCACCTTTTGTTAGGATTCTGCCTCATAATGTCATTCGAGAGCTTTAGAGAAGCAACTTCCTGCTTCATCCACAGAGGTCTTAGGCAGGACTGCAGCAAGATGAGGCTGTTATTTTTAGCCAGCATGTGATCCCAGCTCCTCTTGAGTGACTCAGGTCTTTGGGGGCTCCTTGTGTCCAGATTCTTCACCTGCTAGATACTGACTCTGGTGGCAGATTCTATGGCTATGTAGTATGGGTTATATGTGTCACTATACTGCAAATACCATGAGCGACAGAAAGAGAAAATCTGGGAGAAATCATCCGTGACAACAAGCAGTAGCGAATGAATCTTTCACAGACTTCTTACCCTTGTGCACTGATATGCTAGTTTTTGGGTTTGTGTAGGTTGAGATATTTTTGTAAGATATAGACAGTGTGGTATGGTGGAGATTTCTAGAGCTTGGTTGAAGGAATTCATTAAGTTATGTCCTTTCAAATCCACAGACAGCATCTTGCACGTGTTTGAATTTTCAGTGCTTAGCAAACTGACTAGCACAGGATAAAAGCTCCAACACGTGTTCAATGAATGAATGAAAAGAAGGGTGTAAATATGTGATAGATCAAAGTTTGGCATTTAAATTACATAGCCTTTGATAAGTCTTTCTAAAAACTACAGAAACTCAACTGAGAGAAAGTTTTCAGCCACAAGAGTGTACTTTCTTGTAAGGAAGACAATTATTGTGTAAGTTTTATACAGAATATTCTAAAAATTTTTTCAAAGTGAGAAACATCGAAAATTGAGCTGAAAATAGCAAATATATGTTCAGATTGCTTATTTAGCGACAGATCCTCACAGCAAGGACAACGCCGAGCAGTCCCCAGAGATGCTGTCTCTTTTGTGGTTCCACAGGCATGGACTGTGCAACGTGCTTCACAGCATTACAAGTCCTGAAATGTCATCTGTGAATTTAGCTTCTTTACCTTTCTGAACAGTCATGGAAATCCAACTACTGCAGATCATTGTCAGCACAAATCTTGAAAAGGCTGCCACAAAAATACATTTATGTACGCCTAATTTGCCTCATAGCATGATTTGTGTGTGTGTGTGAGGGTGTGCGTGTGTGCGTGAAGTGATGCAGTTTGACCAGAAGATGGCAGCATTCTGAAAGAAAAAACAACAAACAGGAACACAAAAACCAAGGCACTGCAATTCATAAGCTTTTTACTCCTCAGAGTTTTCATGTTGGCACTATTTTGCTTATTTAATATGTTTTGGACATCATCCTTTTCAAGGTGAAAGATGTGCTCTACCCAGAAAAAAATAACAGCATTAGTTAAGAGCCCACCTATACTACTTATTTTCTGATGGAAAAAAAAAATTCCCTGCAAGAATTATCTAAAAGCTATAGAATTTTAAGTCAGTAGTGTATTAATTCTCTCTGGGAGTCACAAATAATCTTTGGAAAGAATGCATATGTAATTGAACTTATCATCTAGGGAGAGATAGTTGTTAAGATTCCCCCCACATTGAATATATCTGTGTGGTAGAACATTCTAGTGTACTATAAAACACGTTGTATAAAAATACAATTTAAAAAACTAAGCAGGAAGTGGTGGATATGCCAATTACCCTGAAGGGATCATTATATATTGGGCAGTTGCATCAAAATACCACAATGTACCCCATAGGTTGTAGAATTATTGTATATCAATATCAAAGAAAAGATTCTACAGCAGAGACAATATACAAATATGTATTTATACATGTATGAGTTGTTTTACTTTTTTATTTACAAACCTTTAAGAATGTTGTATTCCTATCTTAAATCTAATGTAAATTTACAGACATCTGATTACATGTATCTTTTTTATTTGTAATAATATTGAAAATCTTTGATGAGCCTGAAAGAGCCATAGAACTTTCCTTATGTATCTAATTTGCAAAATCTTTAATTTAATGTAATTGAAAAGACACATTGGGGAACATATGGCCTGTGTCCTTGTAATGTCTCATCCAATCTACACAGGAAATGGAATTACAGGTAATCCGTTTTGACAATATTCCTAAGCCAATTAACATGTGATGTTGTTTACCCTGTACAACCTAGACGCTATGAGTAATTAGAAAAAATTCAAAGAAATATAGTGTGAACAGTAATGGAAAATACTGAGATGACCTTAATTTTGTACCTCCTGCTTTCATATGGCATCATATATGTATAACTCTTTTCTAGTTTGATGACAGTATTTTAACAAAAGTTTTCACAAATATTTTCTTAGGAAAAAATTACACTTAGTATTCGATTGCTGACAATTTTTACAAAAAACAACCCAGCAGCCCAACTCTGAATATAAGCCTGTGTCCGTGGGACCTGTCCTTGCCGCTGCCCGTGTGGTCAGTGAGCTGCAGCACTCCTCACGCCCTGGAGGCAGCCTAACCCAATTCCCTGCATCCACGCCTAAGTGCCCAGCAGGAGTCCTGTGAGGGGACTTGGCGCTGAAGTCCATCCTCCTTCAGCCCAGGAAGCTGCAGAAGCTTCTGGACCTCAGCCTTCAGCTCAGCTCTGGAGGCCGTGGCCAGGCAGAGCCCACCCCGTCACAACCTCATCCTCATCACTGTTCTGGAGATCTGGCCAGCTTGGCAGGAGGCTGCGTTAGCACTTGTGAGAGCTGAAGAAGTAACTAGGGCCCGCCTGAGACAGAAAAGTGTGTCATGTGGTTTGCAAGTAGAATGTCCAGGCGAACTGATAAAATGTTTAATTATCCCTGGAAAAACACTTTGATCCATTTTAAAAGAGTTCACACTCCTTATTTTCAGTTGGCTCAACTGTAAATCCAAAGACAAACTATTTTGGCATGTTTTCAGTTGTCACTTGATCAGCATGTTTTCTAACTTAAGTTCTGAAGAAAATCTATCTGATAACCCCCCCAGTTTTGCAGGGCTGAACAAGAAGCTAAAGTTATCCATCTTTATGTTGTATGTCTCCATTCTCAATTCTGTTTGAATACATTTCAGGGAGTGACAAGAAATACCAGCATAACCTTGAACCTGGAATTTTACGTTCCTTAAGGGGCTCTTATTCATCAGATGTCAGCAGAGAGAGGAAATGTGTTCCTGGTAAGTCATAATTGCAGCTCAGGACACAGATCCTTGTGACAGCATATTAAAATTAAAGGTTTTAAGACAGAGAGAGAGAGAGAGAGAGAGAGAGAGAGAGAGAGAAGGAGAGGGGAGGGGGAGGGAATGGGAAGGGAAAGGAAGAGAAGAGAACTCCTATTTGCTGGTTTGGCTGGGCCAGGACAAAGCTAGGAGCCAGGAACTCAATCACCCTCTGCCATATGGGAGGCAAGGATCCAACCCCTTGCTCTATCACCTGCTGCTTCCTGTGTGTGCATCAGCAGGAAGCTGGAATAGGGCAATGGAGCTGGAACTTTAACCCAGGCACTGTGATATGCGACATAAATGCTGTGCCAACAGCCTGGATCTAAAATTGAAATTTTGGCCCAAATCCCAAGATGATAAATTCAAGTTTCAAAGTAAGTTGTCAGATAAACCACACTGTTGAGCTCACAAAAAGTACTTGGATGAGAATACACTATAGAACTCACAATTCTTCCACACACTAATGAACTCCAGAAGCAGAGAATGTGGGGAAAATGACTTTGGAGAGAGATATTATATTTTATATTTAGCAGTCCTCCACAAGACACCGTGATGTAGGGAAGGTTTAGAAGGGAGCTGTTCTCATTTCAAGGCTGGTGAAAGGGACTTAAAAGGGATCCTTTACACCTGGAGAGCTTGAGATGTGACCCCGAGTGTGGGCGACACATAAACTGACCTGAACGCAGAAACTGATCTGCCTTATTGGACTGTCATATCATAAACCAAGGGAGGTGTGGCTATGTTGGTATCAGCTGGACTCCTGATACAATGGAAGGGACAGTGTTCATTGCTTCTCATGTATTGCATGGCATCATTTAAGGATCTGTCCACAGGGTTGACCAGCAGTGTAATCAGGCCTCAGGCAGGAGAGGCTAACATGTGACCAGTTAATCCTGTAGCTGTGGAAGAAGCAAGGGATCTAGGGAAATAATGGTGCAAAGGCCACATTCAGGATATGACAGATGCTGTAGCTAATTTCCAATGTGACTCCCGATGACCCTGGCCTCTTGATATCTGTGCCCTAGGCAGTCCCCTGCCACATCAATCTGGAATGGTTTGTATGGCCACCAGGATGAAACAGACATTTGTGCCTTTCAAAGCTAATTCATTAAAGGCATAGCAGCTTCAGTCTTGATCTCGCAGGTTTCTCACTCTGGGGCAAGCCATCTGCTATAACGTGAGGACACTCGGGCTGCTTCATACGGAGGTCCACATGGAGAGGAGCCAATTTACTAACCACAGGAGTAAATCATTTTGGAAATGGACACTCCAGCCCCAGCCAACTCCTGCTGCAGCTTCCTGAGAGATACTGCCTAAAGCAGCAAAACAAGTCTCTCCTGCTACTTGCCCATTATGGGACATAATAGATGGTAACTGCTGTTGCTGCTTTTAAAAGATTAATTTATTTGAGAGAGAGAGTGAGAGAGAGAGAAAGAAAGAGATCTTTCATGTGAAGGTTCATTACTCAAATGGTTGCAACAGTCAGGGCTAGGCTACGCCATGCTGAAGTCAGAAGCCAGGAATTCCATCCTGGTCACTCAACTGAGTGACAGTAAGGTAAGCACTTGAGCCATCATCTGCCACTACCCAGGGGCATTAGCAGGGAGCTAGATCAGAAGCAGAGTAGCTGGAACTCAAACCAGCGCTCCAATATGGGATGCAGGTGTCCGGAGTGGTGAATTAATCCACTGCACCACAGTGTGCTAATTACTGTTGCTTTAATCCACTAAATTAAAGGTGATTTGCTATACAGTATTAATAAGTAATAAAGGGATGGCTGCTGCTGTAACAAGAAACGCTAAAAGCTGAGAAAATGAAGGCATGAATTTGGGATCATGGGGCTGGTGGATGGGTGTGGAGCAGGTGCTACTGAAAGATGACAGGACCTCAGAGGCATTGCTAACATGAGCTTAGAGGGGGATCTCAGTGAGACCTTAAAGCAAAGTGAAAAAAGGACTATGAGAAAAGAGAATCCTTTTCACCTGATGCCATTATATTTAGCACGGTGAGGGGTCTTAAAAATTGATGGAAAATATATATAATGAAAAAACATCATGATTTCAAAAATTTTTCTTGTACCAAAATAAACTTATTCCTTTAATTCTGATTTACTACAAACTCTGAAGTAACCTCACAGTTCCATGGCTGTGGCTGCTTCCTTCACAAGGCAAGTCCTTTGGCCTCAAGGAACTGCCTCACCCAAGGTCACATTACTTTCTAGGAGAGTCTCTGCCAATGATTGACAGGTGCAGAGATGCGGAGGGCCTCCATTTCTGACAACTCTGAAAGGCCACCCATGCTGCAAAGCGCCCATCGATTGGCTGAGGCCTAGCTGTCACAGCACTGCAGTTCCACACAGCTCTGCCCTCTGCTCATTTCTGCCATCTGTATGTCCACGCATGCCTATCTCTTGAGAGCACCCCTCAGTAAACCTTCTCCAGGCAATTCTTGGTTCAGGGTTGTTATTCCAAGGATTCTACTCATGTCATTCCGCACCTCCCACCCCCAACTTTTTTCTTAAATTTTACTCCAATGGCTAGCACAGTGGCTCATGCATAGACGTGAAAAGTTTTTTTTTTTTTTCAAAATAAAAAATTACATATATTTGAAAGGCAGTTACAAAAAGGGGGGGGATCATCCATTTCCTGGCTCACCCCCTAAATAGTTGCAATGGCTGGGGCTGGGTCAAGAGCCAGGAATTCCATCTTGGTCTCCCATATAGATGGCAAGGGCCTAAGCACTTCTGCCACCTATAACTGCCAGCCTAGGTGCACAGCAGGAGGTGAATTGAAAGTAGAGCAGCTGGGATTTGAACCAGTGCCCACATGGAATACCAGCACTGCAAGCAGCAGTTAAGCCCATTGCACTGCAACACTGATCCTATTGAAGGATTTTTATAGGCTTGGAAAAAATTGGGGTTTACATAACATTAATGTCCATAAGATAAATAGTGTTAGACTTTAGCTACATTATAAATTCAAAGTCATAAATATATTAACTAAATAGCCAAAGAGGAGCCAGTGATGTGGAGCAGTGGGTTAAATCTCTGGCTGTGATGCTGGCATCCCTTATTAGAGTGCCAGTTCGAGTCCAGCGGCTTGGCTTCCAATCCAGCTCCCTGCTGATGTGCCTGGGAAAGCAGCAGCAGATGGCCCAAGTGCTTGGGCCCCTGCCTCCCTTGTGGGAGACCCAGTTGAAGTTCTAGACTCCTGGCTTCAGATTGGCTCAACCTTGGAAGTTGCGGACATTTGGAGAGTGAAGTTACAGATGGAAGACCTCTCTGTCTGTCCATCTCTCTTTCTATCTGCCTTTCAAAAAATAAATAAATTTTTAAGAAGAACCAGACATAGTGCTGACAATTTTGCCCTTTACTTTTGATTCAGATAAGGTTTTCAATTATCTACTAAGAGAAGGTTGGCATTATCAGCGATAAAGAAAGGTCCTGGCGCTGGCACTGTGGCATAGTGGGTAAAGCCACTGCCCACAGTGCCCATATGGGCACTGGTTCGAGTCCCGGCTGGCTGCTCCACTTTTGATCCAGCTCTCTGCTAAGGCCTGGGAAAGCAGTGGAAGACGGCCTAAGTCCTTGGGGCCCTGCACACACGTGGGAGACCTGGAAGAAGCTCCTGGCTCCTGGCTTCGGATTGGTGCAGCTCCAGCCGTTGTGGCCAACTGGGGAGTGAACCAGCGGATGGAAGACCTCTCTCTCTCTCTCTCTCTGTTACTCTGACTTTCAAATAAATAAATAAATACATGAATATTTTTTAAAAAATAAATGCCCTTTTACAAATATGGAATACCTTTTTGATTTATATAACTACACAAGGGAATATTAGAAATGTAGACAAAAATATATGTAGAATTGTTCATCTTTGTGTTATATATACAAATATAGTATTGGATTTAATACAGAAAGGAAAACTACAAATGAATTACAAGTGAGGGGATGATAGCACAGTTTTGATTTATCCATAAAATAGCAAATGTAAAATTAAATATTTGTGTAATACTTGCTTAGGAAATATGTGTACATGGAAATTCTGCTAATTCGAAGTGTTCAGCTATTACGATTATTCAAAATTCTGATTTTAATCCACAATAGAAACAAAGTAAAAAATGACATTTATTCTATCTATGACCTAGTATTCTGAAGCATTGAATTTGTTTCTCTTCAAATCCTTTATGATTTGGGATGGAAGAACCAAGACCTGGGCTAAGCTGTGTTTTTCTGATCTGGACTCCTCTGTATCACAGTTTTGTTTCTTGTTTGTCCCTCCAGGGCTCAGGACTCGGGGAGGAAGCATTAAGGAAGGAAACAATGGCCTCAAAGGAGAGTTCTGTGGGACAACGTCATGAAGGTGTTCTTGGTAGTGAAGTAGACATAGGTCCAGTGGCTACCTGGACTCACAAAAGACTTCTTCAACATTTTCCTCTCTAAGTTATTTAGTCTAAGATTCTAACAAAATTTGTATATGGATTGATCAAAGGAGATCTTATTCAGAAAACAATTTGTAAATGAGATCAATGTAAGTCAGTCTGGCTGGAGCAGGTGGAGGAAGGCATTTATGGGGTTGCCTTCGTGTGTACAGTATGAATGGCACTGATTTACTTGGTTAATACTGCTTTTGTTTACGTATCTATGCATTGCACATCAGTTCTAATCTGGTACATGCCTATTCAGTAGACTGCTATTTATACAAAAATGGGGCCTTCAAAATGAACCTACAATACATCAGCAGCAGAAAATGGATAAAGCAATCTGCAATAAAAAGGAAACAACTAGAGTTGATTTCATGAACATGAAATGATATTCCTTGAAAGGAATCAAAACCAGGAAGTCACCTGGGTGACATCAAGGTGTTAACAGTAGAAAGCCTGGAGTGCCCGGGGCCTGTGTTGCAGTGTAGCAGGGTAAGCCTCTGCCTGTGATACCTGCATCCCATATGAGTGTTGATTTCAGTTTCAGTTTCTCCACTTCCCATCAAGCTCTCTGCTAATGTGCCTGGGAAAGCAGCAGAAGATGGCCCAAGTGCTCTGGTCCCTGCTGCACACATGGGAGACTGGGAGGGAGTTTCAGGCTCCTGGCTTCAGCCTGGCTCAGCTCCTGCTGTTGCAGCCATTTGGAGAGGGAGCCAGCAGATGAAAGCCCTCTCTCTCTCTCTCTCTCTCTATTTCAAATAAATAAAATATTTTTTTTAAAAAATGACCAGAGAATCACCACAAAGCAGCAGCACAACACCAACCTAAAGAGTACAAATTATTGGTTTTTTCTAAAGAGACCTGCATACAAAACATTCACTACTCAGAACAGTCATGAATTTAGATATTTACAAGTGAAGGTGTGGTAGGACACCATGAGGATAAGGAATAGTGTCCTTCCTTAGAGATTTTTGTAGCATGTGATTTTTCAGGATGTTCAAATGGTTGGTTGATATTTTCCATTTTCTCTCTCTCTTTTTTTTTTAGTTGGAAATCTGTTATGTGGTAGACGCAGCTCAAAACTGTAATCAAGAAGACCTTCTTTGTAAACTCAGTCTAACTGGTATTGAATATGCACATGGACTTCCTGGTTAAACATTTCAACTGTCTTTAAGAAATGAGCACAGAGACCATCAAATGCCAGGGACAGAATTAATTATTGGTCTGTTAGCATGAGAGCAGGAAAACATGGGAACATATTGCATGTGTAATTAGAGCTTTGAGACAACTGGGTTTGAAGTGAAGAAAGTGAGGACTGTGCAAAGGGCTTACCGGTTATTATTACTGCTCAGTGCTATGAATTATGCTCTTGGTTGCTGTGATGTGGGATGCTGTTGGCTTGCCATTTTATATTGCCCAGAAATAACTGGAAGTCTTTATTTCTTTTGGATGAAAATAGGAGCTGGCTTTAAGAAGTCACATCAGTGCATGGAAAAACTAAATTTTTCTCATTGTAATGATGATAACATGTAAAGTACTATTCATATGACTGCATCTTAGGTTGTAGATGTTTCTTCGTATTGTTTCTTGTGCTAGTGCCATCTAGGCAATTCTAACTGTGCCATCGTTCACATGTGTTCCCATTTTCCTCATTTTCCTTGGTTTTAGGAATTCTATTCCAGACACCTAATTGACCAGATTCTTAAACACAAAGGAGAAAAACATGTTTGTCAACTCCAAAAATTATTGAGGTGTTACATGTTCTTAATTAAGTATTAAGGGCTGGTATATTTGAATACAACTTATATGTAATAAAATGAAACTTCTAAATTCAAAGTGAAAGGATGTGTATATCAAGGTCATTGTGGAGATAGAATAACCCGTCCTAAACAGGACAGTCATGAGTTAATGTGGAAATAGATTGAAAACAGCTGTCAGTATCTTAAAACACAATAAATGAAAGGATTTTGGATTTATTTTAAATATAAAAGCAAATGGTTGTGGAAAATGTTTCTATTTTTCAAGACCCAAAGTTAATGAATGACATACTTTCTATTTCAAAATTCAGAATATGTGAACAGAATTGTCTTTCTTTTTAAAACTGTGGAATTCTAAGAAATTTCATTATAATAATCACTGAGTGATGTCCTTTTTAGAAAATTTCTTTCCAATTCCCTGGTGTTTCAGCTTTTCCTTTGAAAACGCTATAAATTTTGCCTTTTCTTTCTCATAAACAAGGCAAATAGTAAATCCATATACTTTAATATTATTGCTTAGCTATGTCAAAATAAAATTGGCACATTCAAAGCATTACAATAAAAGGCATTTTTCAAAGACCGTTACATTTTTTGAATTTGTTAACTGTAAACTATACTAAATCATTCTTTTGATGTTTCAGAAGAAGTTGACTGAACTTTCTTTAAAAATTCTGTGTGTCATTTTTCCCCCTTGCTATATTGACTATTTTCTTGGGATATGAAAATTAGTAATATTTGTGACATTTTCAATATGATTTAAGGGATCTGGCATTGTGGCATGGTGGGGTAAGCCACAGCTTGCAATGCCAACCTCCCATATGGAGTGCCCTCCAATCTCTGCGATCGAGTCCTAGCAGCTCTGCTTCTGATCCAGTTCCCTGCTAATCTGTCTAGGAAGACAGTGGAAGATGGCCCAATTGCTTGGGGCTCCTGCCACCTACTTAGGAGGCCCAGATAGAGTTCTTAGCTCCTGGCTTTGGCCTGGCCCAACCCTAGCCATTGTGACCATTTGGAGATCTCTGTCTCTGTTTCTGGATCTCTGTCTCTCTCTCTCTGTCACTCTATCTTTCAAATAAATAAAATCTTTTAAAAAATACTATTTAAATTCTTGTCAATTTTATATATTTCCTTGGATTTTCCCTCCAAATTTCAGAGAAAAATACTGTTTACAGTTGCTATTTGCAAAAAAAGATAATGGTTTATACCTATATTGTTTTAAATGCTATTTATGTAAAATATATTAATGACTCACTAAAAGAAAATATAGCTATTACTAAATTTTTGCATATGAATTGGATTTTAAATGATACTTTAAATTAGGTGATTTGGACTCACGACTCCACATGCTTTTTTCTACTTTAATCTTCACCATTAATGTATCAAAAGCACGATGACTTCAGCTTCACAGTCATATCATGAGGGGCTGCGTCTAAACACAGAAGCGGGTTTACACTGAAACTGTTATGGGGAATTCCTAGTGATTTTTCTTTTCTATCTTGGATCAGTTTTATTTTTATTGACATGCAGCATAATCAGAACACCTGCAAATGATGTTGTATACTTGAGTAGCAGAATCAGCTCTGCTATAATCGACACGTGAACTACAGGCTAATTGATCACAGAGGGAACTCTGTGACATTTATTTTCATTAGGAAATAAACCCAAATAAAGTAATTCCCATCAATGCACCTGAAGTGTCTTTTGATTTGCAGCAAAGATATCAGCATGTTCAATACGAATTCCTTCACCAGCTAACTAATTGAGCCATAAAAAGATTAAATGTAGCATTTCTTTATGGTTTTGTCGAAGTCTTGAGAATTTGGTGGAGCTGTTGACAGTCTTCCCAGAAATGTGCAAAAACACACATAATTTAAATGTGTAAATGTGACATTATTATTATAATAATAATTTCAGCGGTTTCAGGGATCTTTTTAAATTTGTCCATGAACTCCAGGGGAAGTATTCTTTTTCCAATTCTTTGTGGCAAATTCATCATGGAGCAAGGTTATGTGATCAGTCAGCATGTCTTTGAGAATCTCAATAAATAACTGTAAACAAAACAATATTTTCTTTGCTTTATAATTTTGACTTTAAGCAGTCGGAAAAGCCCATGAGAGTATTTCAGACATGGAA
This sequence comes from Oryctolagus cuniculus, assembly GCF_964237555.1. Taxonomy (NCBI): domain Eukaryota; kingdom Metazoa; phylum Chordata; class Mammalia; order Lagomorpha; family Leporidae; genus Oryctolagus; species Oryctolagus cuniculus. Next base: position 77,413,337 of record NC_091433.1, on the reverse strand, counting down.
AGCCAAGACACTCTGGCAAAAAAAAAAAAAAAAAAAAAAGAATTAAATGAAAGATCTCCACGAGTGAGATCCCAGTGGAAGAAAGAACAGGTCATCAAAGAAGGAGGTACCTTTCTCTGAAGGGAGGTGAGAACTTCCACTTTGACTATGACCTTGTCTAAATATGATCAGAGTCGGTGAACTCAAAAGGCTTCCATAGCCTTGGCAACTCATGACAAGAGCCTAGGGTGATTACTGACACCATAAACTAGAGTGTCAATTTGTTAAGTTAACAACAGGAGTCACTGTGCACTTACTCCTCATGTAGGATCTCTGTCCTTAATGTGCTGTACATTGTGATTTAATGCTATAACTAGTACTCAAACAGTATTTTACACTTTGTGTTTCTGTGTGGGTGCAAACTGTTGAAATCTTTACTTAATATATACTAAATTGATCTTCTGTATATAAAGATAACTAAAAATGAATCTTGATGTGAAAGGAATGGGAGAGGCAGTGGGAGAGGGGAGGGTTGCAGGTGGGAGGGAAGTTATGGCGGGGGGGAAGCCATTGTAATCCATAAGCTGTACTTTGGAAATTTATATTCATTAAATAAGAGTTAAAAAAAACTTTAAGCAGTCAAACATGGAGGTCCTTTTTCGGAAGTAACAATTAACAGGTTGATTATTGTTTGTAAATGCTGCCTGCTATATTCTGTTTTACCTTATAAGCTTTCTCCTCTAATATTCTCTCTCAGATCCTTCCAAAACTCCAGTCTCCTAACCCTTATGCAGACACTACCACACAAGTCTATCTTTATGTTTTCTATGTTTATACTCTGCAATATACTTATGCAATATTTTAAATATAATTTATCATGAATAATAATTATGTGGCTACATAAGGATTAAAATTACTAATTTGGTGTCATTAAAACCTTAACTATGTAGTTAAAGATTGTTTGGAAAGCTATGTAAATATTTGGATATGTATAATATCACAGAATATATATGTAAATAAACAGACACACATGCACAGATATACATATATATGACCTATATATATATATGTACACACACAAATGCACATGACACACATATACAGACACATTTATAAACTATGTGGCAAATGGTTGGTTTAGAAAATGAAGTTGAATGTATGTAACCTACACCATGCTCTGATGAGCCAGCCTCTGTTCTTTACCGTTCAGCAAAACTGTTCTTTGTGCACTTTCAGTATTAAAACATTAGTTAAACAATAATCCTTGCTTATTGGCTCTTCTACTTTTCGTAGTTTCCATTACAAGTGATCAATTATGGTCCAAAAATGCTAAATGGAAAATTTCAGAAATGAACAATTCATAGGTTTTAAATTACATGCTGTTCTGAGGGTTACATGAATATAAGTCCTGTGATACTGTTACAGTTTTCCTGATAACTGACACAGCTGATAAGTGACTGATGGGTGGGTAGAACATATGGCAGAGATATTCTGGACAAAGGGATCATTCATCTCTTGGGCACACAGAGTGGGAAGCACAAAACTTCATCAGCTATCAGAATGGATTCCCAGTAATATATAGAGAAGGTCAACGGTAGCCTAGCACCAAGTCATGGTGCCCATGCCCTTCACCTCATTTCATTTTCTCATATAGGTGCTGTATCATTTTATATCATCACCAGAAGAAGGGTGAGTATAATACAACAACATATTTTGATAGAAAGTGAGAGAGAGAGAGAGAAAAACCTTACCAAAGAGGCCAAGAGAGTGAGAGAGACCAAATTCATGTAACTTACTACAGTATTGTGTATTGTTACAATTATTCTTTTTTTTTGACAGGCAGAGTGGACAGTGAGAGAAAGAATTATTCTTTTCTATTATTATTTGCTGTTGTTAGCTCTTTTTTTTTTATTTGACAGAGTTATACAGTGAGAGAGAGAGACAGAAAGGTCTTCCTTCCGTTGGTTCACTCCCCCCCCCCCCCAAATGGCCACTATGGCTGGAGGTATGCCGATCCAAAGCCAGGAGCCAGGTGCTTCCTCCTGGTCTCCCATGCGGGCATAGGGGTCCAAGCACTTGGGCCATCCTCCACTGCCTTCCCGGGCCACAGCAGAGAGCTGGACTGGAAGAGGAGCAACCGGGACTAGGACCCAGCGCCCATATGGGATGCCGGCACTGCAGTCGGAGGATTAAAGAAGTGAGCCAAGGTGCTGGCCCTAGCTGATGTTAACTCTTATTGTGCCTAATTTAGAAATTAAACTTTATCATAGTTATGTATGTATAGGAAAAAACATGACACAGGATCAAATATTGTCTACAATCTCAGGTATTATCTAGAGGTTTTGCAACATCTCTCTCAAAGATAGAGGGGAACTACTGTATTTTGTTTTTGGTATAAAGACATCTCAAAACAATTCATTTTAGTTCTGAGCAAGTGGTTAGCCTGGGAATCTCTCTGTAAAGCAACGTTAGCAGCACTGAAGACGTGGGTACAGTGTTGTCCCCATCCCTTTCTAGTAGCAAGCTGCGGCAACATGAGTTAGCTGCTCTGCATCCCGGTTTTCTCATTTATGAATATAGATTAGAATAGCTTCTACCTCAAAGGCTGGAGTTAGGATTCAATGAAGTATATCTTACACATACAGAATAGTACTGCCATGTAGTGTAAACTCCACAAATGTTTGTCCTTTCTGTTCCTGATATTATTATTACATGGGCAAAACATATTTTTCTCTGTAATTATTACTTGGCTAAAATTTATAGAACTTTTCTAAAGTTTCAAAAGACCATTGCCAGGGTCTCTGATTTGACTAAGTTTTGGCACAGGGTCATAGAAACATTGTGAGTGGCAATTTATAGTTCTTAAGAGCGCAATGACCAAGAAGTTGGTAATTTCAAGAACAATGTAGATTAGCTCATATCTCGTTGAGTGAAAAAAAAAAGTAAGATACTGCTTTTTAAATGTCTTACACTTTAATAACACTCGGGAAATAATCACCTAAAATCTAAATTATTACACAATGCTATTACCTTACTGTTTCCCAACCTTGAAACTTTTTTTTTTTTTTTTTTTTTTTTTTTTTTTTTTTTTTTTTTTTTTAAGGAGGACAATGCTGTTGACCAGTGAATATCAGATCAGGTAAAAAAAAATCAGTGTTTGCTTCTGTCATGTCAAGTGGGAATATAAATTAACTGTATGTAAGTACTTCTTGAGTGTACTGCAGTAGAAATAACTGTTTTGGAAGTTTTGTTGAGAGATGTTTCTTCTTCAACAACAGCTCAGACCGACCATGGAATTTTTGGAATCATCAGTAAAAGCAGCTAACACATCAAATTGATTGTGGTATCCTAACGTTTTCTTTCTAAAAGTCATCTAGAAATGATCACGGCCCCACAGACACGAAGCTTTATTTTGGCAACCTCTTGTAGCCTTCGAGCAGGATTTGTTCTGAAAGCAGCAGCTATCTCGGGCTGCACGTCACTTCTCCTGGCCTTAGGTCCAGACCTTCCATGAGCGTCTTCCCTCATCTATCTCATCTCCGTGTCAGTAGTAATGCCTGAAGGACCAGGGATGTATTCAGTGTGTGGAACTGGAGTTATTATTGCTATCTTAAACTGGAATAGGACATATCTTTTTTTTTTCTACCCTGTAGCAACTACACATATTGAGGATTAATCATGCTATCTTTGATGTCTCCAATAAAAGGGTTATTTTGCAACTTCACTGTATAGCTCATTCAGATACAAATGCCAATATATCCCCAAATTCCTTTTGGCTGTCTGAGCTTATACTCAAAGCCGTTATGTCTAGTGTGGTCCCAACTTGCCCGATGACTGTGGGACTCATCATCATTATTAGAATTCTCCATTTAAAAGGAAAGAGGAGCTTCTGTGGTGGGGGTAGGGACTGGAGTGTAGACTAAATTAAAACAATATCATTTACACTCTTACAATACTCTTGGTTAGTGTACACAAAATGCTAGACTGTCTTTATGCCTCCAGTGGTATGTTTTACAAACAAAATATTACTTTCCTTGTTATCTGGGGGGCTTGGTCTCTTTCTTTATAACTGTGATTAGTGATTATGAAATGAACATATCTTCCCATAAATATTTTCAGGAAAAATAGTAACAAAAAATCCCTGAGGTTTGAGAGTCCAACTTTAAAATCTTTCCTGTAACAAGCCTTTATTCATTAGGCTAGAACAATTCAAGTCACAGAAGACAACAAAGATAGAATGGTGTCAGGCCATTGCTCTACAGTGGATCCAAGTACTTTACAGATAATTGTGTAACTGCTCATGGGTTCTTTGCAGAAGATGTTCATATAAAAGGCAATAGCAGATTGTTTCAAAGGGGCAAAACAGAATTTGGGAGAGAAATCGATGAACTTCCTTTTATAAAGCAATAGGGCTCTTTCTATTCGAATGTGTTTTTAGGATAGTACAAGAGCCGAAGCTGGGAACGAGGAACTCAACCCAAGTCTTTCAGGTAGGTCACAGGAGCCTCATTATTTCAGCCATTGCTGCTGCCTGCCAGAGTCTGCATGGGCTACAAGCTGGAGTCAGGAGACAGAGGCAGAAATCAAACCCAAGTCCTACAATGTAGGATATGAGTATCATAATCACTAGGCTAAATGCTCATTCTGGACAGCCTACCTTTTAACTTCTGTGTATTTCTGTGAAATAAATCTCAGGAATGAATTTTGATGTGGAATTTTCAGTATGACATATACATACAACTAATGAACAATCCAGAATACTCATTGTTCCATTCTAACAATAAATATAAAGGAAATCTCATTGAAAAATAGACTCTTAGAAATCCAGACACCTTATACATAACACCTCCTCCCCTATATTTATGGTAGTTCTCAATCATTTTAAATAAATTTCATAGCAGCAAGTTCAGTGTAACTTTAAATAATTCTGAAACGAAAGTAAGCATTCTATAAAAATAAGACAATGGAACAGAAGGTTAGTTCATTATAGCTGGATGTTAGAAGTGGATATCCTTAGAATTTCATATTTCTACCTAATGTTAAATTTGAAATTTTAGTTTATCGTAAAAACAATGCCTTTTGTATGATACTAGTTTTTTTTTTAATCTTTTTTTTTTTTTTTTGACAGGCAGAGTTAGACAGTGAGAGAGAGAGACAGAGAGAAAGGTCTTCCTTTTATTGGTTCACTCCCCAAACGGCCGCCATAGCCGGTGCTGTGCCAATCCAAAGCCAGGAGCCAGGTGCTTCTTCCTGGTTTCCCATGCAGGTGCAGGGGCCCAAGCACTTGGGCCATCCTCCACTGCCTTCCCAGGCCACAGCAGAGAGCTGGACTGGAAGAGGAGCAACCGGGACAGAATCTGGCACCCCAACCGGGACTAGAACCTGGGGTTCAAGCACCGCAGGTAGAGGATTAGCCTAGTGAGCCACGTCGCTGGCCCGATACTAGTTTTCTTTTACTCTTTTCATAAAGTAGCCAGACTTCCATTACACATCATCTATTACCCAAGCTCAAGAATGGAGGGAAGTGTATGTTAAATCTCTCATAAAACAGATAAAGTTCTTCTAATATTCCAACCATAAAACTGATTCATGGCCCAACAGTTATTTTCAAACTGTAGTAAAAAGGGGTAACATGAAGAAATTGTGACACTAATAACAACAGCAACAAAAAAAGCACAAACACAAATTAAAACAATACTTTTCCTAAAAAATAAAGCCTAATTTTAAAAGCTATTCTTATTGCTAGTCATTCTATTTAAGAAACTTCTTCAGAGTCAGTTGTCTTTGAAGTGGAGTGTCTCTTTCTGGACACTTTCCATGGCCTACAGGGAAATTCAGTAAACGATGCAGTTCAATAGCTTGGCAGAACTGTCTAACTCTGCTTCACTCTGTGTAACTCTTGGCTTTGGCCAAGATTGTTATGTAAATTTTGATGGTCTCAAAGTGGAATGTTGCATCTGAAGGCTGAGTCAACTGCATGATGAATCTTATTGCAAACTGAATGATGACTTGTGGTATGACTGTAAAGCTATGATTTTGCTCCCAAATAACAAGTCACACCAGAGCAGCTGAAGGTGATTCATATCCAGCTTTCTTCAGTAAATTTTCAGTAAATATTTGATTTGGGAGACATGAAAACATTTTTTTTCTGTCCAAGAATTGGTGCAAGGATTTATAAATTGTGACTGTAGGGTGAATTGTTTGGTTCACTGGTATGGCAAAACATGAAAAATGTCAACAAAGAATCATCAGAAAATACCCTAGTGGATGAAAGCCCTAGCAAAGTGGATTAGCTTATACTTTTTATCACAAAACTTTACTGAGCATGGCTACCAAAAGGAGATGTATATTGTGTATCTCTATTGACCACATTTATAAACATGGGTATTGAAGAAAGACTAAGGAACTACACACATAATTGTACATGATAACCAATCATGAAACAATTACACACTGAAACATGTATGTTCCAAGGAAGAAAATATGGATATCACTCCTGATTATAGTAAAGTAAAAGATAAACTTGGAACAAATACCAAGGTGAAAAGAATGGCTCTGTAAAGTGAATGGAAAATAAACATTTTTAACAAGTGAGCCTCTGAAATCAGCATATGAAAGTTATCTTACCCCATGTTTATAGTAGCTCAACTTTCAATAGCTAAGATACGGAATCAACACAGATGTCTATCAGCTGATGATACACACACACACACACACACACACACTGTGGAATACTACTTAGCAATAGAAAAGAACGAAATGCTGTCTTTCACAACAAAATAGATGCAATTGGAGACCATTATGCTTAGTGAAATGTCAGTACAAAAAGGACAAATATCATGCTTTATCTGATTTGTGGAATCTAATACATAGAGTACTAAAAAAAGTAACATATATGAGTAAAATTGACATCTTTTTTTTTATTTGACAGGTAGAGTTATAGACAGTGAGAGAGAGATACAGAGAGAAAGGTCTTCCTTCCATTGGTTCACTCCCCAAACGGCCGCCACAGCCGGTGCTGTGCCAATCCAAAGCCAGGAGCCAGGTGCTTCTTCCTGGTTTCCCATACAGGTGCAGGGGCCCAAGCACTTGGGCCATCCTCCACTGCCTTCCCAGGCCACAGCAGAGAGCTGGACTGGAAGAGGAGCAACCAGGACTAGAACCAGTGCCATATGGGATGCCGGCGCCGCAGGCGGAGGATTAACCAAGTGAGCCACGGCGCCAGTCCCAAAATTGACATCTTGAGATATTATTATTGTTTATAGCCCTTGTGTATACTCCTAAAGGACAGTAATTTTGCTACTTACTACTTATTGAATTATGTATTTAGTGGAGGATTAAGCTTGTGATTAAAGTAAATTAAAAGTATGTCATCACAAAAATTAAAAGAAAAATAAGGAAGGAGGTGGGAGGGTGGAAAGTATCACTGGGTTTTTAAAACTGCATATATGATATGAAGTTTGTTTCCTTGTATAACTAAACCACCACCACCACCAACAAAGTGAGCCTCATACCTGTCCCCAGTGTTACAAAAGCCAATGCTGTAAATGATTCTCAGAACTTTCAAATTAAAGTGGACTGGGGGGAGGGTCGAGTTAAAAAAATCTGGTCCTGGCCGGCGCCTTGGCTCACTAGGCTAATCCTCCGCCTAGCAGTGCCAGCACACCGGGTTCTAGTCCTGGTCGGGGCGCCGGATTCTGTCCCAGTTGCCCCTCTTCCAGGCCAGCTCTCTGCTGTGGCCCGGGAGTGCAGTGGAGGATAGCCCAAGTGCTTGGGCCCTGCACCCCATGGGAGACCAAAATAAGTACCTGGCTCCTGCCATCGGATCAGCGTGGTGCGCTGGCCGCAGCGCGCCAGCCATAGCGCACCAGCTGCGGCGGCCATTGGAGGGTGAACCAACGGCAAAGGAAGACCTTTCTTTCTGTCTCTCCCTCTCTCACTGTCCACTCTGCCTGTCAAAAAAAAAAAAAAAAAAAAATTAAAAAAAAAATCTGGTCCCTTAATCAGAAGGTGATTAGATAACCAAGTTTCATGTTTTAAATTTTGCATTTCAATCTTCTTTCTCCATTATCAGAAAGAAGAGTCTGCTGGCACACGTTATTGTTGTCCCTGCTTTTTTGGTGACATGTATTATCTTGTTGATTTCTTCTGTTCCCCATATACACAGGACTGCCACGGCCCATAAAGCAGGTCATGGCAGCTTATTGTTTACACGCGTGCTCTCCTGGGCTCAAAGGCAAACTGCTTAAAGACACAATATACTTATTGCTCTTTTTCTTTTACCATAGTATTTGACATTTAGTAAATGTTCAATAAATGTTTATTCCATCCAAAATGATCTAGGTATAAATAACATAATTCCTAATTTCTACATAAATATTCAAGTCTGGTATATCTGCAGTTTAAACGTTGTGTTTTTATTCTTCTTGAAATTGCAGAAAATCTACCATGCTTTAAATTCAGAGTATTCTTTTTTGAGTCTTATTTTAGACTTGCCTTTCATTTTAAAGACAGGCAAATAAGCAATCCAAACCTGTTTCCCTGTGTTAAGCTAACATGGGCATTTAAAAAAATAATACTGCACTATGATTTTCACTAAACTAGGAAAGGTTATTTTGGAAATGCTAGGACTTTAGATATTTGAAGTAGTAATTACTTCCTCCATAATGTTACCTTTTAGAGTCAAATACTATTTTCCTGTTGCAGTTCAACTTTTTGCTTAAAGGAAAATGTCTTTGATTCACAATTCACTACACTGTGTTATATTCAGTGTGGTAATTCTCCCTTTCATTCACTTCAACAGCATTGTAACGTCTATGAAGCATCATAATAATGGTGACAGCAGCTTGTATTCATTCAATACTTGCTCTCCAGTGGGCATTTCACTAAGCACTTTATGTGTGCTGTGTCATTTAACACCCACAGAAGAAAATTTATGATGTAGGTAATTTTGTATCTCTATCTCTTTGTCTATCCTTCCTTCTCTCCCTCTCTCTCTCTCATTTATATCTACCAACCCATCTTTTTTTCTGTTATCTATCTTTATAATAATATATCTCTGAAGTTTCAAGAGATAATTTTCCACTCAGTAAACAGAAGTGATCAACATAATAGTGCAGAAAGGCCCTCTCCAGATTTTGCCTCCTTGGTTGTTTAAAACTTTGAGTATTCAGTAACAACATGGCATTAGGGTGTTTTGCATAATCTTGGATCCATCAGCTGTTTGGGTGAAGCATTTGTGTGATTTATAAAACAAAGCAACAACCCATTTGTAGGTCTGTTCTTGGTTAAACAGCCGTCACGGCAGCTCCAAGGATATGTGTTCTGCATTCAATGGATATGATGTCACCTCTTACCTGATGGTCACGACACTTAACATGTTCAGATTGAACGTCAGATTCACAACTTACCGTCTTGGGTTTGGTTCCAGAATTGGCCACGGGGATGGAAGATGGCAGGTCAGTGCACTCAGTGTTGGAAGACAGATTTTCTTGTGTCTGAATTATTGAAATAGTATCTGTTCCACTTTCAGATCCTGATTCCAGATCCTGTGGACATGAAATGCACTGATATGAAAGGCGTGTGAATGCTCCTTCCCTCTCTTTCTCACTTCTCCCTTTACCCTTCCCTTTCTTGCCACTGCCAACATATACCAACAAACTGACGTTGACATGTCACTCAAAGTAAGTGGAATAACAATGCAAGAAGTAGCACGCCACTTTGGTAACTGAACACGTTAGTCTGAGATAGACGGGCTATTGGTGGTGACTAGCCACAGCACTGCAGTGATGGTTAGGAGGTGGAAGCCTGCAGACATCCCTTACTGACTTTGTGATTTTGAGTAGCTCAGTTAACACCCCTTGCACAAAAACAGACTGCCCAGACATCCTCACCAGCATCATTGCTGGAGTCAATGACAACACTCTTCTCATTCTCCTCCCCTTGGTCTCTACTAAGTTCTCAACAGACCTCCAGGGTAACACCTAACACAGTGGACTAGAATCTCTTAGCTAGTGACTCTTCTATCTAATGAACCATACACTCATTGTCTGAGGACAGAAATCATGCTTTGTAATGGGTGATTCAATTCCTTCCTTCTCTCTTTCTTCTTTTTTTCAGTTTTTGAGGCAACATATTTTAAATTTTAATTACAGTAAAAGGCTTAATACTTCACCACTAAATAAGAAGTTTAAGAAGCAATGAGCAAAAAGATCCTAGTTTAGTGGAAATATAGACAATAGCCATAAAAAATAATTGAATGATACAATGACCATTTCATCCATGTACAGTAAATTTTAAAGTAATTACAGATCATTAAAACTATAGTAGTATAACATTGTTAATCACTGGTTTTACAAAGGTATAAAATGAAATTTTATAAAACCATATTCACAGCAATATTAATACATACAGATATTTCTTTTTTATTTCTTCCTTTTTACTTTTATTTGTTTTTTAAATTTTGTCTCCCATACATAAGGGAGAACATGCAGTATTGGTCCTTCTGTCTAGCCTATTTCCCTCAACATGGTATCCTCCAGTTGTATCCATTTTGCTGCAAGTGGTAGGATTTCATTTTTTTTAGCTGAATAATATTTCAATGTTTATATATACTACATTTTTGGTCCATTCATCTGATGATGAACACCTTGGTTGATTTCAAATTTTGGCTATTGTGAACAGTGCTGCTATGAATATGATGGTGCAGGTATCTCTTTGATACAGTGTATTCAAGCCTTTTGGGTATATATATCCAGTAGTGGGATTGCTGGATCATATGGCAAATCTATTTCTAGTTTTTTAAGAAATCTCCACATTGTTTTCCACAATGGCTTCACTAATTCACATTCCTACCAACAGTGTGTAAGTGTTCTCGTTTGTCCATATCCTTACTAGCATTTGTTATTCTCTGTGGCTTTGATTTTAGTCATTCTGACAGGGCTCAGGTGATATCTCGTTGTGATTTTGATTTGCATTTCCCTGATGGGTCGTAATGTTGAGTATTTCTTCATGTATTTGTTGGCCATTTATATTTCTTCTTTTGAGATCTACTAAAATCCTTGCCCATTTCTCAACTTGATTGGTTTCACTGAGTTTTAGTTGTTGATATATTTGGGATATCAATCCTTCGTCAGCTAGGTGGATTGCAAATATTATTTTCCACTCTGTTGGATGTCTCTTCACTGCATTCATTGTTTCCTTTGCTGTGCAAAAGCTTCTGAGTTTGATATAGTCCCACTTATTTAGCTTTGCTTTTGTTGCCTGTGCTCTGGGGGTCTTATCCAAGAAGTCATTCCCTACATCTATGTCTTGAGTGTTTCTTCTATGTCTTCTTCCAGCAACTTCATAGTCTCAGGTCTTAAATTTAAGCCTTTGATCCATCTTGAGTTGATTTTTGCATGTGGTGAGTGATATGGATCTAATTTCATTGTTCTACACATATAAATCCAGTTTTGCCAGCAACATTTTTTTGAAGAAACTATCCTTACTCCACTGTATGGTCTGAGCACTTTTGCCAAAATCAGTTGGCTATATGTATGTGGGTTAATTTCTGGGCTCTCTATTCTGTTCCACTGATCTATGTAGTGGTTTTTATGCCAGTACCATGCTGTTTTATTTACTATGGCTTTGTAGTATGCTTCAAAGTCAGATATTGTGATGCCTCCACCTTGTTTTTTCTTGTTCAGGGTCACTTTGGCTATTCTCATCTTTTGTGATTCCATATGAATTTTAGTATTGCTTTTCTAGTGCTGTCAAGAATTTCATTGGTATTTTGATAGAGCTTGCATTGAATATGTAGATTGCTTTAGGTGGTATAGACATTTTAATGATATTGATTCTTCCAATCCATGAGAAAGGAATATCTTTCCATATTTTTGTGTCCTTCATGATTTCGTTCATCAATACTTGAAAATTTTCATTGTAGAGGTCTTTCACTTCTTTGGTTAAATTTATTTCCAAATATTTGATACTTTTGGTAGCTACTGTGAATGGAATTTCTTTCTTGATGTCTCTTTCTGTGAGTTCATCATTAGCATACATAAAAGGTACTGTGTTTTGTATGCTTATTTTGTAACCTTCAACTTTACTGAATTGGCTTATCAATTCTAACAGCTTTTTGGTGAAGTGCTTAGGTTTTTCTAAGTATGTCATCATGTCATCTGTAAACATGGATAATGTGTTTTCTTCTTTTCCATTTCAATGCCCTTTATTTCTTTCTCCTCCCTAATTTCTCTCAATAAAACTTCTAATACTACATTGAGTAAAAGTAGTGAAAGTGGACATCCTTGTCTTGTTCCAGATCTGAGGGGAAATGTTTTTAGCTTTTCCCCATTCAACATGATATTGGTTGTCGGTTTGTCATGTGTAGCCTTTATAACTTTGAGGAATGTTTCTTGTATAACTAATTTGTGGAAGGTTTTTATTATGAAAAGGTGTTGAATCTTATCAAATGCTTTTTTTGCATCTATTGGGATGATCATATGGTTTTTGTTCTTCATTCTATTGATGATTTATGATGCTTATTGATTTGCATATGTTGAGCCACTCCTGCATTTCTGGGATAAATCCCACTTGATCATGATGTATAACCTTTTTGATGTGGTTTGGGATTCAATCTGTGATATTTTGTTGAGAATTTTTGTATCTGTGTTCATTGACACAGGTCTATAGTTTGCTCTTCATGTCATGTCTTTTGGTTTTGGTATCAAGGTAACACTGGCTTCTTAAAAAGAGTTTGGCAGCATTCCATCCTGTCCAATATTTTGGAATAGTTTCAAGAGTATTGGGGTTACTTCCTTTTGTATATTTTGTAGAACTCAGTAGTAAGGCCATCAGGTCCCAGACTTTTCCTTGTAAGACGTTTGATCACTGCTTCAATCCCATTGCTTGTAGTGGTTGACTGTGTCTTTTGATTTGATCTTGGTGGTTTATATGAATTCAGGAATTTGTTCATATCTTTGAGGTTTCCCCATATATTAGCATATAGCTCTTCATAGTATTTTCTGATGATCCTTTGTATTTCAGTGTTGTCAGCTGTAATGTCTCCTTTTTCATCTGTAATTTTATTTATTTAAATATCTTCTATTTTTTTCCTTGTTAATCTGGCTAGAAGTTTATTTATTTTATCTTCTCAAAAAAACAACTTTTTGGTTGATCTTTTATAGTTTTATTTGTTTCAGTTTCATTTATTTCTACTCTGATCCTTATTATTTCTTCCCTCCTGCCAATTTTGGGCTTGGTTTGCTCTTGTTTTTCTAAGTCTTCAAAATGCATCATTAGATCTGTAATTTTGAACGTTTCTCCTTTATTAATGTAAGCATTTATTCTTACACACTTCCCTTTTAATACGCCTTTTGCTGTATCCTATAGGTTTTGATATGTTATGTTCATTTTCATTTACTTCACAAAAGTTTTTTACTTCTTTTTTAATTTCTTCAATGACCCACTGATCACTCAGTAGCATGTTTAATTTCCAAGTATTCATGAGTGTTCTATTGTTGCTGTTGATTTTATTCCTTTATGATCTGAGAAGATACGTGGTGTGATTTCAATCTTTTTGAATTTGCTGTGACTTGATTTGTGGCTTAATATGTGGTGTATCCTAGAAAATGTTTCACATGTTAATGAGAAGAATGTATATTTTGTAGCTGTTTGGTAAAATGTCTTGTAAATGTCTTTTAGGCCCATTTGCTCAATAGTATGTTTCAACCATCATGTAGCTTTATTGTTTTTCTGTCTAATGACATGTCCATTGATGAGAGGGGGTGTTGAAGTCACCCACTATTATTGTATTATAGTCTCTCTCTCCCTTTAGGTCTAATAGTATTTGCTGTGTATATCTGGATGGTCTTGTGTTAGGTACATATATATTTATGATTCTTATGTCTTCTTGCTAAATTTAACTGTTTATCAAAATATAATGTCCTTCTTCATCTCTTTTTGCAGTTTTTTTTATCTTTTTTTTCAACTGTTATTTAATAAATATAAATTTCCAAAGTACAACTTTTGGATCATAGTGGCTTTTCCCCCCATAACCTCCCTCCCACCCGCAACCATCCCATCCCCCAACCCCTCTCCCATCCCATTCTTCATCAAGATTCATTTTCAATTATCTTTATATACAGAAGATCAACTTAGTATATACTAAGTAAAGATTTCAACAGATTGCACCCACACAGACACACAAAGTATAGAGTACTGTTTGAGTAGTAGTTTTACCATTATTTCGCATAGTACAACACATTAAGGTCAGAGATCCTACATGGGGAGTAAGTGCACAGTGACTCCCGTTGTTGATTTAACAATTGACACTCTTACTTATGATGTTGGTAATCACCCAAGGCTCTTCTTATTAGCTGCCAAGGCTATGGAAGCCTCTTGAGTTCACAAACTCTGATCTTATTTAGACAAGGCCATAGTCGAAGTGGAAGTTCTCTCCTCCCTTCAGAGAAAGGTACCTCCTTCTTTGATGGCCCGTTCTTTCCACTGGGATCTCACTCACAGAGATCCTTCATTTAGGTCATTTTTATTGCCACAGTGTCTTGGCTTTTCATGCCTGAGAAACTCTCATGGCTTTTTAGCCAGATCTGAGTGCCTTAAGGGCTGAATCTGAGGCCAGAGTTTTTTGCAAATTTTGATTTAAAGTCCATCTCATCTGATATTAGGATGGGTATGCCTGCTCACTTTTGGTTTGATGACCCTTTCTTGTCATTGAGTTCTCAACTCAAATATCACTACCTCAGAGAAGCACCTTTTGACATTTCAAGCTAAAGCAGTCTCTCCTCTTCAAACTCCATGGCCTGTCATTGTCTATATTACTATTATGCTACATTGTTTACTTAACCCATATTATTTATGTCCACCTCTGTTTTTTGATCTGTCAATCTACCTATCTACTTACCCAGTCATTTCTCTTGTAATTCTTATCTACCTTTGTCTATTAGAATGCAGGCATCCCAAAAACAGAGTCTTCATTTATCTTGTTTACTAATATTCATTAAAATCTTGGAATAGTGTGTAGTACCTAGATCATCATTGTTAAATATTGTTTTTGAAAGAACTAGACTGACAAATATTAATATCTCTCTTCTCATAGTCCTCACAAGAGAAACAATGTATAGTTTTGGCTATAAAATTATGAATCTTCAATAGCATTGAAACTAATTTTTCTCCAATTACAAGGGCATAAAAGATATACATAATAATGAATATTAAAATATGACATTTGCCAAACATATGTGTGTGTATGTATAAAATACATAACTCTGGGGCGGGCATTGTGGTACAGCAAGTAAAGCCATCACCTGTGATACTGGCATCCCAAATGGGACCAGGTTTGAGTCCTGGCTGTTCCACTTCTGATTTAATTCCCTGCTAATGGTCTGTGGAAAGCATCAGAAGATGGCCTAAGTGTTTGGGAGCCTGCCACCCACGTGAGAGACCTGATGAAACCTGATGAAGTGCTGGCCATTGCAGTCTGGGGAATGAACTAGCAGATAGAAGAGATTCTCTCTCTCTCTCTCTCTCTCTCTCTCTCTCTCTCTCTTTTTCCCTCCCTCTCTCTCTCTTTCTTTCTCTCTCCTTCTCTGTAACTCTTTGAAATAATAAACAAATTTAAAAAAAGACAAATCCATAAGTCTAACTAAATTTCTCATACATGGAGTTATTTAAATCAGAACCGTTTTTTCTTTTCTGCATGGAAATGACAAAAACATATTACCTTAAGAAAAAAATATGATTCTTTAAAATTTCAAATCATGTAAACATCAATGGATAGAAGTAAATAACAGGTAATTTATAAACATCACATGAATGGCTATAAGGAGAAGGTAATTTATAAGCCACTTATATTTGACCTTTATGTGTGCTAGAAATTCTTCAAATGTTCCTTCCAGTTTATGTTGTAGTTACATAAGTAAGAGCATAATCATATATCTTTATAAGCACACAATGATTGTGAGGTAAAATAATAAATTTAAAACATACTATCATTTTTGCATATTTACTTGTCACAGACAATATTTCACAGCCATTATTATCTGCCTTGCCCATTCTATGAGGAAGGTGTTGTTATCACTTAAAAGGTGATGAAGCCAAGTATATTAGCTTTTTGTCACTATTACAAATATCTGAGAGAAGCTCCTGACAAAGGCAAGCAGCTTCTTTTCGCTTGTGACTTTGGAGGTTTCCAGTCCAACATCGGTGGCCCCATTGATTTTGCTAGAGGATGGCCATGGCAGAGTGTATATGGAGGGAGGATCACATGGGGAGCCAGGATGCAGAGAGAGTAGCTGGACTCAACTGGCTTTTATAACCAACTCTCTGGGGAGAACCTTCCAAGGAATGTCCTCAAGGACTTCCCACCAGGGGCCCAACTCCGAAGCACCATAATTAGATTAATTTTCTATCAGTCATAGCGTCATTGACGTAAGACCTTGGGATTTAAAGCTTAAACCTCTGCATGAGTTTGAGAGCCATATTTTCATACCATTGCACCAAGGCTTAGTAACTTGATCAACATCACATTTCATGGTAGAGTTGGTATTAAAAGTCAGGTTTTTCTGACTCCAGGGTTCAAATTCCTAAAGTACCCACCACAATTAAGACTATTACCACAACTTAGGACTAGTGTCCTAAAACACAACTAAATAAATGATTTAAGAAGGATCATAACTGAGTAGTTTGGTACAATTTTTTTTTATTGTTTTCTCTTCTTCCCTTTGTTCACTATGAGAAATAAAATACATGTGCTCTCAGGATCGCCCATGCCCATGCCATCCTTTCTCTGTTCACTACTACCATACACAAACTAAGTGGTGACCAAACCATGAATGATCATTTTAAGTGCCACCCAGCAATTTCCTTGTGACTCCACCTTTGCATTGTTTGATTCATCCTGCACATCATCTTCCTACAAGGTTCTCTTTCATCACTGTGACCCTACACCTCCAATTGTGCCAGGCAACAGGAATGTAATGATCTTGGGAGTTCTTCTTGTGGAAAGGAACCCAGTGTGGTAGGTCCTATATCGGAAGTTTATACAAAATTTAATTTTGACACAAAGGAGTGAGTTTCTTGTGAGCCGTTGGATATACGAGTACAAACTGGAAGATAACAACAATCTCCTTGGTGATCCTCAATATGAATAAGATAATGGAAACTGTTCTAATCCCCAGGGAGAATTTTTAAGTTAGACAGTAGGGAGAATTAATTCTAGAATTTGGGTATGAGATTTAATGAGTGAATGTAGAAAGATGACCCACTGAAGGTTTGGAAAGCAATTGTTGAAGAGGTAGAAAAAAGAACAGGACAGCAGCTGGGAGCCATGGGAGTGGTGAAAGCCAAGGAGAAGAGAAGGCTCCATAACATCAAGCACCTTACATGGAGATCACTGGGTGTCTCAGCCACAGCCAAGAATTGATCAAGAAAGAAGTTTTAGGTGAAAAGAGGTGTAAAGCTTAGCTTGTAAAAGAAGGGCTGAAATAGGGCACTTCCTGAAAAAGAGTCAAGGGAAGCTTTTTGATTTTGCACTTAAACGTATGTAATAAAAAAAAAATGACCTCTCCTTCCAATCCACCTCTCTTCTTCTTATATGCTAGTAAAGTACACTTAAAAAAGGAAGGATTTATTAATAGGTAGATGGTAGAAAAATACTATGGATGAATAAATGTGCTACAGAGAAAAAAAGAACAAGAACTAATAGAAAAACAACAGTGGATTTTCAATCCATGAGTAGGTGAATAATTGGTGGAACAAAGCCAGGAGGTGGGAGGGAAAGAAGATGAGGGCAAAGATAATAAGAGCAGCTTTAGATGACTGGAGTGACATCTTTTCCTGAAGTAGGTGACAGAAGGGATGCCTAGAGCAATTTGCAATGCAGATGTGATGCTGGGAAGTTTGTCCAGGGCCTGAGTTTCCTGTGTGAAGAGGAAGGCAAGGATGTTTGAAAGAGATAAAAAAAATAGGATTGGGTTATGAGGTGAGGAGAAGAGTAAAATTTTTGGATAGTTGCCTTGGAATTTGAAAGAAGATCCAGGGAGAGTGAAAAAATAGTTCAGAATGCTGCTGGAGATCCAATTAAAGGTAGTGATCGGATTCTGGTCTACAGGTTTCCTAAGCATCTCTGTGTCATGGATGAATTATCCCAAGGTATTATCACTATCCCCTTGATCACACATGGACATAAAAAATAATTATGAACCCAAACTTAAAATAACATTATTGGGAAGAAAATGCCATCTCAGACAACAGGATTTTTTTAATTAATTAATTTATTTTTATTTTTATTTTTATTTTTTTTGACAAAAAGGATTCTGATTCTGGAAGTGGAACTTATCTCACTATTAATGAAAAATTTGCATTTTGTGAAGATCTCCACTATAGCAGAAAGAGCATTTGTTCTGTGTGGAAGGAAGTAAGTTTCACCAGCTGTGTGACCTTTGGTAAATGATTCACCCTTCCCCATGTGTATGACTGCACATAAACAACTCATCTTCTCCAAAGTTCAGGTTTCTCACATTAGGACTGCTGAGAGGAGAAATGAAGTAACATGTGTAGAGATGAATGCTCACTAAATTCTACTGACGTTTTTTCCATTCCCCAGTCCTGCTCATGCTATGAGATTGGCTATCATTAGGCAGCCCTAAAATGTTGATATGCTGTTTGTGCTTGGACAAAGTCGGGTTTTTAAACTGTAAAGGAGAATACCAGATGCTAGACTGTGGGAAATCTACAAAGGTATAGTCACTTAAAAGGTTTTATCTAGGCAGCCTCCTTTAAGTCTTCACTTATTTCCTTCCCCCCTTCCTCCCATACTCCCCTTCCACCTCTCCCTCCCAATATTTAGAGAGAAAGAGAGAAAAAAAGCAAGAGAGAGAGAGAGAGAGAGAGAAAGAGAGAGAGAGAGAGAGAGAAAGAGAGAGAGAGAGAGAGAGAGAAAGAGAGATATGATCTACTGGTTTACTCCACAGATGCCTACAATGGCTGGGGCTGGACTGGACTGAAACCAGTAGCTGGATACTCAATCTGGTTCTCCCATGTGTGTGTCAGGAACCCAACTACTTGAGTCATCACCTGCAGCCTCCTACAGTACACACTGGTAAGAAGTTGAAACTAGGAGTGGAGCAGGAATTCCAGTCCAAGCACTTGGATATGGGATGTGGGTGTCCCAAGTGGCATCTTAACTGCTGTCCTCTTACTTTAACATTTTCAAGTGAATGTCATTGTTAAATAGTCCACCATATATTATTCTTTACTGGCTCTCCCTATGTAGAGTCACTCTGGCATTTTCCCACACATATACTCAAAGTAGGAGTAGGGGGTCTTGATTTCATTGTGTGCCTTACATTTCCTGCTAAACTGCACACTCACAGTGCTGAAGGAGAGTGGGGCAGAGGCACTTTGTCCTGTGAATCTGGGACAGTGCTCCTTGGTAGATGATCATGGTCATAATCATGCCATTATAATCCATTTATTCCATAGTGCAATTATCAAATGGAATGGAAAGAACCACTAGAAAAATTTGGATGACAGAATACATTGGCTTTAATATACCAAGGAACAGAAACAGAGAATAAGGGATGACCTAGAAAAATGTAAAGACCAAAAAACACTTTTGTGGGATACTCTTTCTCATCTTTAGCTGAGTGCTTGGTATGAATACAGGGTGGAAGGGAAGGAAATTAACAATTACTAAATATGTATTCTTTGTGGGATCTGGAAGCCCTCTCACATATGTTACTCCTACAACAAGTCATTAGCTAGGAACAATAGTTCCTTTTTTCAAAACTTGAACCTACAGGTGACAAATTTAAAAGACATTTTTATGTTCCCAGAGAGTCAGTTATAGAAGTGGTATTGAACCCAGACCAGTGGAGACCCCAGTTCACTTCCTCCCTGTATTATTTTGCCCATTCCAACTATATCTTGAATTTAGAGCTTGGAAATAGATTTCTATGAACAGAGACAACAATTGGGGTGACAGTTCACACAACAGGGTATGTAAAGTAAAATCCAGCCTCCAATGCAATAGAGACAGATATCGCAGATGTAGAGAAATCCTAAACTCATCACTCAGGTTAGCTCCTGTTTTTGTTTGTCTTTAATATTCAACAAGGACCACGTCTAGTAGGTAAGGGCTCTCTTGCTTTTGGAGATGGAGACAACACAGAGTTGTATTTGGCAGGAGTCTATGCTTTTTTTTTTCCTTTCCCTAAACACATGGGAATTGAGGAAAGTTGGATGTAGTGGGAAAGAGAAAGATTTAAAAGAGGGATTGAACTGGTGCTTCCCTACAGCTGTCATGAAGAAGTGGAGCCAGGTGTCCTATGTAAGGTTGGCCAAGCCAGCATCCCTGTCTCGCTTCGAGGAGCAGGTCAGCTACAGGGAAGGACCTACGGTAGAGACCAAGAGAATCCAGCCTCAGCTCTCTGAAGAAGATGGTGAGCGCAGTGACAAGGAAGTGAACAGCCCCAAGTGGTGGTGTTAACAAAGGGAAAGCTGTCAGCTGAAGAAATCTTGAACAATTAAAGCAGAAATACAGGCAGCCAGGGTGGACGAAGTACCACCTCCAGCTGATGGGAGAATCGTGCATCAAAAAAGCAGTCAAGTTTCCCTCAGATGAAATATATTCAGCTTTAACAGCAAGCTCAAAGAAGAAGACAAATGAAGATGAAATCAGTAAGTACGACTCAGCTTAAAAATATGACAAAAACAAGTAAAAAACAGTGGCCTCCTTTCTTTTGAAAAAAGAGGTGAAAATGAGTAAACATTTTGGGCTTAGACTTCTTTGGGAGTATTTGAAGTGCTTTTAAAAATAACTTTTTCCCCCTATTATAAAGATACTATAAGATGACTCTAGAAAATTTACAAAATATTGGAAAAAATTAGTAAAACAAAAATTATGTCTATCCATGAAAACACTTCTACCTTGGAAAGCCAACCTTGTAGAAGTTGACTCCTATAAATATTTTGTTATTCTCCATGTATGGGTGTGTTTATATGTAAATTATATTTTTTAAACAAAATTGAGGATGTATTGCATATGTTCTCTATCCTGCTTCTCATTTAACATTACATTGTGAGCATTTTCAAAATGTAAATTCAAGGGACTGGCATTGTGGTACAGAGGGTAAAGCTGCTGCCTGCCATGATGGCATCATATATGCGTGCCGGTTCATGTCCCAGCTGTTCTACTTCTGATCCAGCTCTCTGTTAATGGCCTGGGAAAAGCAGTGGAAGATGGCCTGAAGTGTTTGAGCCCCTGCTACCCACTTGGGAGACCTGGATGAAGCTCCTGGCTCCTCCCTGTTGAAGCCAACTGGGGAATGAACCAATGGATGGAAGATATCTCTCTGTGTCTCCCTCTCTCGTTGTAACTCTTTCAAATAAACAAATAAACCTTTGAAAAATTGTAAAAAAAAAAAGATTAACAACCTATGTCAGATGAATCAGTTACATACGTGAATGGCAAAGAAGTACTAAAGTAGTACCAATTATCGAAAAATATGGATGTGCCTTTGCATGTGATTTTTCCACCTGTATCATCTCAAATTACAAATCTTAGGGCTCAATGTATTTGTTTTTGCATAACACAAATAGTAGCTAAATTGAAAAAGGACTTACAACTTAATTATAATTACAGATAAACTATTGCATTTACTAGATCTGCACAAACTAAGCAATTTAATATGAAGCTAATATTAAGCATGTAAAGTGTATAGTCAGTCCTAGAATATGCGTCTTTCAAATTTTATTCTGAATGTTAGAATCCCAGATAAATATCTATCATCTAAAATGAAAGCACAGTGGAATAAAATTTTCACCTTTGTCCTATTGATTGTATTTCAATGAGTCCATTTTAAAGTATTTTCAATTAAATTTTATTTAAATTCTTTATTGTGGCATCTTCAGCTAGTTCAACTAGCATCTATATCCATCCGTCTGTCTATCCTTCTGTCCATGAGCAAATATTTATTTAGCATCTTCTCTATGCAATGTAAATTTGTGGGACATTGAGAATAAGTTATCAAGCAAAGTAGACATACTACTGCTAATGGAGTTTATGTTATATCAGACTTGATTGACAGTTAGGGAACCAACTACAACAAAACTTATTTAATAACCAAGAAACACAAGTGTCTCAAGTTTCTCTGTGGACTCCCTGAATAGAAGAAAGCATTGAAAAGCACAGAAAGATTTTTTTTTTATCATCTACTAGGGTCATCATCAAAGATGATACATTTGCAAAGGAAGCTGTGTGAGGTAAACAGAGAAGTAAACAGGAAGACAAGAGAGGAGTGGCAAGCTCACAGGGACGTGCCGCCGCAGGCTGGCTGGGGTGCTGGCCGGGGAGGAGCTGGTGCTGAGGGCGTTCTCAATGTCTTGGTCAAGTTGGTCCAGTTTCATAATCAGCAGCACCATGGAGTCCAGCCGCGCCCTGTCTCGATCTTCTCTCATTTCCTGGGGAACAGAGCACGTTGTTACTGGATCGCAAAGGCCATTTCTTGGAAAGAATAAAAAGTTCCCTGTTCTTCTATGTGACAAAAAGGACACTGGATAATAGGCGATTTTCTATTTAAATGGTGGGGGAGCCTAGTTTGTTTCAACAATGAGCTCTTCATTGGGAAGTTGCTGACCCAGCATACATGAATATTAAAAATATAACTTATTTGGCAAAATGCAACGACAAAAAAGTATAACATCAATGAGTACTGATACATGTTACTTTCCAATTCATTATTCTTGGGAAAAACTGCATATTAATAGTTGTGGTTAAAATGTAAGGATGTATATGAGATCATATTTCTGGAAGAATATTTTTTAAAAAGATGTAAAGACAGAATGACAGAAAGAGAGGGGGCGGGAGTGAGGATAGGGAGAAAGAGAAAGAGAGAGGGGCTGGTGCTGTGGTGTAGCAGACGAAGCCCCCGCCTGCAGTGCTGGCATCTCATGTGGGCGCTGGTTTGAGTCCCGGCTGCTCCACTTCTGATCTGCCTCTCTGCTGTGGCCTGGGAGGGCAGTAGAGGGCCCAGGTCCTTGGACCCCTGCACCAGCGTGGGAAACCCGGAGGGAGCGCCTGGCTCTTGGCTTTGGATCGGCGCAGCTCCAGCAGTTGCGGCCAATTGGGGGGTGAGCCAGTGCATGGAAGACCTCTCTCTCTGCCTCTCCATCTCTCTCTGTATGGCTCTTTCAAGTAAATAAATAAATCTCTCTCTAAAAAAAAAAGAAGAATGAGAAAGAAAGAAAATTTTCCATCTACTGGTTCCTTCTCCAAATGACTGCAATAGCCAGGGATGTGCCAGACTCAAGCCAAGAGTCCAGAATTCTGTCCAGGTTTCCTATGTGGGTACCGGGGGCTCAAGTACTTGGTAAATTAGCAGGAAGATGGACAGGAAGTGAAGTACCTGGGATCGAACCAGCATTCTGACATGGGAGGTGGAAGAGCTCTTCCATCTGCTGCAACAGCCTGGGTTGGGGCAAGCTGAAACTAGATGTCCAGAGCTCAACCTAGGGATAAACATGGGTGGCAGGAACCCATGTACTTGAGCCATCATCTGCTGCCTCCCAAGGTGTGCATTAGAAGGAAGCTTTTAAAGTAGAGGAACCAAGACTCAAACGAGGCACTCTGGTAGGGTATGTCTATGTCCCAAGTGGGGTCTTAACTGCTGTGTGAAATGCCTGCACTAGGGTCTCTATATTTTAATCAGCCAGAGCAGATTATTAATGTGAGAGACATTATCATTCAGATGTAAAATAATTGATTTATTAAATTAAGTTGGTCAGGGAATCAATTAATTAACTATTTGAGAAGTTGTTTGAATAACATAAACTTGTACTTGGTTTAATAAATTAATATGCATTGAAAGAGCTAGTCGTGTTTCTAAAAGGACAGATTAATTTTGAGAATAGATTCAGAATTTTCTGAGATGTGTTAATGAGTTCAGAATCCTGTGCCATTGTTAAGATTTCAGTTTCTTCCCACTGTCCCTGCTGTATAAAACATTTAGTAATGCTCTGACCGAGATTAAAACTTTTGATATCAGAAAATTTTATTGTGCTTAACCCATTAAGTCTCAAGTTTCCAATTCTGTAAATATTTCAGTGACATAATATTTATTGCAAAGGTACCACAAGCGGTATATTTATTACTCAATTTAAGTCTTTAAAGGGGTCCTATTTATAAATGATGGGAACATAATAGATTAAAAGACACCATAATGTTTTCAAACAAAACTGCACCTTACTATGTATACTATCCCTCATTGCTACAGAACTTTGCTATATGCAAAGCAAATTATTGCTAGCAAAATTACGCTTGTAACTTAAAGCTCTAGAATATTAGAATTTAATTTCCTCCTAAACCTCCTTCCTTCCTAAACCTCCTGGAAAATGGACAAATTTAACAGTAATTAAGTCAACTTAATTATTCCCCCAATGTACTTGTTTCTGTAATTTTCTCTCCTTAAAGTTATGTTTGGCAAGATAATGCTTTTTGCAACTCCATGTTCACATATGGTTTTATGTGACTGTTTCTTTTTTTCAGTGATAACATCCTAAAGGACAAACAGTAGATTCTTCTCTGTGATAGACACACAGCCAAGTTATACAGTGCTCACACACAATACATTTTCAGGAATAATAATAGTGAAATCAATAGGATCCAGTGAAATAACACCTCCTAAAGCCTTAGAAATGTATCTTGATATTCTTCCAGCTACGAAGTTAGTGTTGGATAAAGCAGTATATCCCGCAGCTATCCTAGACCTATCCGCAATTGTCTCAGAAACAATTTGTCTTTGAATTAACTGGATGCTGAGATTGTGCTTTCAAAACATTTTCAAATCCGTGGGCTGAGCATCACATTATTTCAAACGATCTGCCAAAGGGAATAAACCAAACAGCCTTGCTCTCCAGTACTGTGCTACAGAAATAAGCCTATTCCTTCTCCGGTTCTTTCATGAGTGCTCCCTTATTCGCTATCCATTATATTCATCCTGAAGTGTCAAGTGTATCATATGTTACACATTCATAAAACCTCATAAAATAGAGTGACTGCAAATCTGATGCTTTGGATAAATGTTATTGACCTTGTTTTTAAAGTCCAAGTATTAATATTTCACAAAGTTCTAACCTTTCATATGTCCATGGCTAAACTCCAGCAAATAGCTCATGAATGGAAACAGAGCAGTGTATTTGTAGATTTTGGCTAGGCTGAGCTCTTCAGTGGATATTTAATTTCATGCTGTCACTATGGTCCACGAAGAGGAACTTTTCAATAAATGAATTTACTTATTAATGTAATCAGATTTCAGTAACTTAACCCCTTCAAATCAAAGGCTACATGCTCAATTTTCTTCCCTCCTATATTTCCTTCCTCCTTCAATCACAGCTGTTCTGGCCCAAGCACTTTTAAGGAGACTAAATATCCATCAGTGAACAAGACAGAGTAGATCCTTATTCTCCTGAATATTACAATGAGCCAAGGAAAGACCAGCAGTGAAAGCCAACAAATTCATAAATAAGATAGTTTCAAGTGGGAATAAGTGTAAGAAGAAAATAAACAGGGCAATGAGACACAGTAACTGCAGAGATAATGTCCCACTTTGTACATGCTGGTCACAGAAAAGCTTTCTACAGAGGCTGGTGATGTGGTGTAGCTGGTAAAGCCACTGCCTGTAATCCCATATGGACGCTGGTTTGTGTCCTGGCTGCTCCACTTCTGATCCAGCTACCTGCTAGTGGCCTGGGGAAAGATGGCCCAAGTGCTTGGGCCCCTGCCACCCATGTGGGAGACCTGGAAGAAACTTGCTTCTGGCTTCTGCCTGGCCCACTCCTAGCCTCTGTGTTCATTTTAGAAGATAAAATCTCTCTCTCTCTTTAACTCTGACTTTCAAATAAATACATCTTTTTTTTCCCTCTTAAAGAACAGCTTTCTACAGAAGTGAAAGTTAAACCGTAATGGTTGGAGTGGGGAGGGAGAAGGAGATGAAGGAGATGTGAGAGGAAGGTGAGATAGTGGAGGAGAGGAAGGAGAAGGGGGAGGAGAGTAACACAGAGTGTTCCAGGTGGATTAGAGAACAATACAAGGGGGGCCGGCGCCATGGTGAAGTAGGTTAATCCTCCACCTGCAGCACTGGCATCCCATATGGGCAGCGGTTCTAGTCCTGGCTGCTCCACTTCTGATCCAGCTCTCTGTTGTGGCCTGGGAGAGCAGTGGAAGATGGCCCTGCACCCACATGGGAGACCTGGAAGAAGCTCCTGGCTCCTGGCTTTGGATCGGCCCAGCTCTGGCCGTTGCGGCCATCTGGGGAGTGAACCAATGGAAGGAAGACCTTTCTGTCTCTCCCTCTCACTGTAATTCACCTCTTAAATAAATAAAATAAATCTTAAAAAAAAAAGTACAATACAAGGATACTGAGGTGGGGATGAATTTCATCAGCAAGTGTATCAGAAACAAAGGTTAGTAAAGTTGGAGGAGAGGGGCCGGCGCTGTGGCGCAGCAGGTTAACGCCTTGACCTGAAGCGCCGGCATCCCATATGGGCGCCAGTTCTAGTCGTGGCTGCTCCTCTTCTGATCCAGCTCTTTGCTGTGGCCTGGGAAAGCAGTAGAGGATGGCCCAAGTCCTTGGGCCCCTGTACCCATGTTTGAGACCCGGAAGAAGCTCCTGGCTTTGGATCGGCGCAGCTTGGGCCATTGTGGCCATCTAGGGAGTGAACCATCGGACGGAAGACCTCTCTCTCTCTGCCGCTCCTCTCTCTGTGTAACTCTGACTTTCAAATAAATAAATAAACTTAAAAAAAATGTTGGAGGAGAGAAGGGAAGGGGAGGGAGTCGCTTGCTGGTGCACAAGGGATGTATACAGCAGCCAAATTATATCTCATTTAGAGGTAAAGAGGTGAATTTTACTTTGTGCAATGGAGGCCCCTGGCAGGACGTGAGCAAATGAATGATTTGCTTTGCTTATGGAATTTTGAGAGTTCTTAATACATACTGGCAATGAAACATTTTTTTGGATCATGCCATATTTGTTATCTAGCAATGTCGCATAATTAATACATGCTCTTTATTTTTCAGTTTATTTTTCTAGTTCTAGTCTTTTTTATGCTGGCATCTAAATTAGACACAGGTTAGAATGATCTTAAAGAAAAAAACAGGTAATTTTATAAGAATGCCCTACATGTTTTGATATCACAGTGCTAAAGGAAGGTCACTGTTTTGGGGAACATACCTCTTGGGAGTAGGGGTGCATGTGCTGTGGTATGTTGGATCTCCACAGAAAAGTGCTGATTTTGTGGTATTTTCTGATTTCTGTGGTGTGAGTATTTCCCTGGCTTGTTTTCAGCTACAAACTAGGCATTGCTGAACACAGAGTGTGAAAAGATAAATACAATTTGCTCTTGTGAGCTGGTGTATGGTGGATCCAAACACACTGGGAGCGGAGACCAATTGGATGGATAGTTGTTCTTAGGATTGGACTTGAATAGAAATCTTAATAGTTAAACCAATAGTTGTGAGGTTCCGTCAAACTAAGAGGATATTGAAATAGTGCATTTTATTTATTTAATTCATTTTTTAACATCTGTTCTTGATGTCCAAGTAACACTCAGTATAAATTTCAGATTTAATGTTTTGAAAATTCTTTTTTTTCATAGTAATGGCTCTGTTATCTGCCTTCCTTGCTCTAGTCATCATTTACATTTGTAAAGTTCCTTAACATGAATGATAATGAACATATTTTTTATTTATATTTCTACTTAAGACACATTTGCTTAAGATATTCAACATAAAGTCTGGTATTTCACTCAATGACTAAGAATTTAGTACAGAAGTTCAGGACTTCAGTTAAATGGCTCCAGCTCTGTGATTTGGCAGATGAGGAAACTGAACACCAGGGAGATTTTTAAGTGCAGGGCACTCTTCCACTGACAAATCCTACCCTAGAGCCTGGCTTTTGGACCCTCCTTCCCAGTTCTGGTCACTTTCTAGTATTCCATTTTGCTTTCCTTCCATCAATGACATTTAAAATTACCAACTTGACAGCATCATGCATTCTCTTTCTGCAATCTGGTTTATATTCATGCCAACATAAGCTATTTTGGAAGAACACTAATGACTGTACTGCCCAGTTTTTTAAACTTTTACTTAGCATTTAGGGTATGTTTCTGACCTCCTCCAGTGGGCTATCTATTGTTCCCTAGGCAGTGACTTGTCTCCTAGTTATGCAGCCATAACCTTTAGCAGCTCAGGGAGCCAAATCTTGCCTCCAACTCCCCACTTTCTCCCTCCAGAATTAGACTAAGTAGTGTCTCTTCCACAAAACAGCTTTTCACACATGTGAAGAACGATGTGGTGTCCATTTCCTTCCCTGTCTAGGTGAATCGTCCTCAGCTCCTTCAGTTCTTTCTCACATGGCGTACTTCCAGGTCCTCATAAGTTCTGCTTACTCTTCTCTGGGTATGACATAATTCTGCCAATGACCCGAATAATGGTTTGTGCCCAGAACTAAATATATTCCCCTACATGTTCTGTGACCAAGGCAGAGCAGGCAGGCAAGTCCCCAGTTTCTCCAAATCTACTTTAATGCAGACTAATAATCCAGTGCCTATTTAGAACATAGAACAGGCTATTCCAAACAGATAGCCACAATCTGCTTTTTTTTTTTTTTTATGAAGAAAAAGGGATTTGGTTTACTGTCAGTTGAACTTGAGTCAACAGTAAGATCTATGTCTTCTTTACTCAATATGTGTCTGTTTCCTGCTAAGAATAGAAACATCCTGCTGCCTTGAGACTGCAACCAGCTGCTGCCAAAGTATAGATAATACATATAGCTGCTGTGGAAGAAATTTCCAGTTGTATCTCTTTCAGACACAGGTCAACAGGTACTAAGCAAACTATCAGAAAAGCTTCTATTTAATTTGGTGTCTTGAGAAGCATTTAAAATGGCCAAGCCATTTCTGAAAATCTGGAGGGCTCTTCTTATTTATTACAAAGAACTATTCAGTCACTGGGCAGCGAAGTCTCTGATTATGACGGCATTCAGGAGAGATAAATTTGATTTCCGGGGATCATTCTCTCTAAGAAGTCTCTGAATTCTTACATCTTAAACAACAGGATCCTCTACTACCCATCTTTCCCTTCATCTGGGGAAGATCATTCCAACACTGCTCTTTTTCCAAATTTCTCAATTCAACAACACAAAACACAGCACACAATATGGTGGCACCAAGGAGGTGCAAGTCACTAGATATTCTACAGACTGGAGAAATATGAAGTCCAGAGGAAATGGTGCCTCCCCTACAAATGCATAGGCTCTATTTTCCTAATGCCAAGCATTTGGAAGGGAATGATAAAATTTAGTAAAATACCTTGATGCTTCCAAATAGTGCATGTTTCATTCAGCAAATAGAGCACTGTTTCATTACTCTGCTTGTCAATGAGCTCTGGCAGCCCATTGATAGCCACAGGAAATTCAGAACTCCACCAGGAATAGAACTAAGACTTCCTGCTTCTTAATTCAAGTTTCTGGCCCCTATGCTGTCCTCAATACCATATACATCTCACTGGCTATTCTGGGTTGGTAATATTCCTTTCTTATTCAAAAAAGAAAGGAACCTTTTAGTAAAATACTTGGCTTAGCTTCATCTCAATTATTTGATCTGCAGCCAGTTGGACCAGTATAAAAACTCATTTAATGTTAGACATTTCATCTGATAATAAATTCCTCATTCTAGACTTTTCTTTCTAAAAATAATATCCTGTTTAAAGAACCAAAAGGTTATTAATTTTTTTCAGAAGTAGTGAAGATATTCATCTGAATTGACAGTCAGAAGCAGAATGTAATGTAAGCATCCAAAGTCAGGATTTCTAGGTAAGTTAAAAAAATCATCCTGATTTTTCAATCTGCTGAATTTCAGTATGAAACTTATGTATCCTTTGAAGAAAGAAAACAAACAGACTTTCTCCTATTTGCCAGATATATTCTCTTCAACCCAAAACTCTTTGTATTTTCTTTAATCATAACCTGTGCCAATGAGTTATAATATTGGATGGTGGATACAGATACTTTTTTTTAGTAATTGAAAGATATGTTTTTAAGATTTATTTATTTTTATATGAAAGGCAGAGTTACAAAAACACACACATACAAACACACACACACAATGAGAGAGAGACTTCTATCTGCTGTTTCATTCCCCAAATGGCCACAATGGTCAGGGTTGGGCCAGGTTAAAGCAGCAGCCCGAACACCATTCAGGTCTCCCATATGGATGGCAGAGGTTCAAATACATGGGCTATCTCCCATTTTTTCCAGGTGCATTAGCAGCAAGCTATATCAGAAGTTTAGCAGCTGTAACTAGAATTTGTGCTCATAAGGGATGCTGACTTTAGGCAGTAGCTTAGCCTGCTGTGCCACAGTGCTTGCCCCAATAATATTTTTATTTTAAATTTCTGCAGAAATATTTTAACTGACATTTCATTACTAATTAATGATTGTGGTATTATGGTATTTATATTCACTCTTGATTAAACTGCTTCTATTTGTAAAGCATGGTGAATAAAATTGGTTCCTTCTTTGCTAGATTTTTAAAGTCCAAATGGTCTTCAACTGGAGCACTTCTTAGCAGGAACTTTTGCCTACACAGTTTTCTAGGACATTCCTGGGACACAGCTTCAAAGGTCACTTACACAGCTGGTTGTCAGGAGTGCTCAGAAGTGGCAGGTGCAAACCGGGGAAAGGACTGAGTGGGCAGCAATTCTCTCCCAGAGGAAAATCTGAGGATGAGTTCCTCTGTGAACTTCAAAAGCTCATTTTGGGGATTGGGATATAATTTCTATATAAATAATTTGGTAAGCATTCTGGAAGCAGTCTTCACATTAAATACCAAAGTCAGAGACTGACATTCAGGGTCCTTCAATGCACTACAGAACACAAGAAAAACCTTTCTGAACTGATTTTTTTTTTCTGTGTCATCATCGTGCTTGCATGATATATGCAAATCCCTGCAACTTTTTACAATTCCCAGGAACTCTCTGCTTGGGTTCAGGTTTTAAAGGAAACAGGAGTTTTCTTAGTTTGAAAACATAAGGAAAATACATATCCCAGGGGCTGGTACTGTGGCATAGCAGGCAAAGCCACTACCTGCAGTGTCAGCATCCCATTTGGGCGCTGGTTTGAGTCCTGGCTGCCTCACTTCCAATACAGCTCTGTGTTATGGCCTGGAAAAGCAGTAGAAGATGGCCCAAGTCCTTGGGTCCCTACAGAAGCTCCTGGCTCCTGGCTTTGGATTGGTGCAGCTGTGGCCATTGCAGCCATTTGGGGAGTGAACCAGCAGATGGAAGATTTCTCTCTCTGCCTCTGCCTCTGCCTCTCTGTAACTCTGCCTTTCATATAAATAAATCAATCTTAAAAAAAGAAAAGAAAACATATATCCCATAAATTGTTCTCAATATTATTTTTATCCTTCCTTTGCTGGGAACAATAAACACAAAAGTAAAACTTTGTTCCTACTCCACAGAAAGAAAGTCCTGCATTAACCTGACTCCTGTCTACTTTTCTTGTCTCATCTCTTACCATTCTTCCTGATTCTACCCAGTGACCTTCAAATGTCAACTCTCTTAGGTTCAATTTTGTCAGCATAATTATCTTCCTTGCTATTTTTAAGTTAAGAATGAACTTTTATTTTTATATATTGTGGGGAGCAACCCGGACTGGACTGAGTTACTGGAATTAAGACTTATTCTATGCATCTGCTCTCCCACAATATGGCGCTGAGAAGGGAGAAACAGCTTCTACACAGCTGCCTCCAGTTCAACCAATAAACTGTAGGACCTACTCCTGATTGGAGGAGAGCAGCGTACTCGGCGTGTGGGTAGCAGAGTTGGGATTGGCGGAAGAGGACTATAAAGGAGGAGAGAGACGGCATGCACCAGGAACATCTAAGAGGAACATCTAAGGGGAACACCTGTGCAGCCCCCGAGAGAGCCGGCCGGTGGTGTGCCGCTCCCCCGCGGAAGTGGGGAATGTGGCCAGGGGGAACCGCCCTTCCACGGAGGTGGAAGGGACGGTAGCCAACCCTGGAAGAACCAGCAGCAAACCCGGGGAGGGCCGAGCAGACGAAAGAACAACGCAGGGTCCTGTGTCGTTCCTCCACGAAGACGGGGAGCGACATATTGGTGCCGTGACTCGGATATGAAGCCTAGGCAGGGCTTAGTGTCGTTCCTCCACGAAGAGGGGGAGCGACAATATATAAGTCCTATATAACATACAAAAGATAATAAATTTTAATGTATACTAAATTTATTATTTTTTAAATATTTAATTTAATTTTTGAAAGACAGAGTTATATATAGAGAGAGACAGAGAGGTCTTCCATCCACTGGTTTACTCCCCCAATAGCTGCAATGGCCATAGCTGAGCTGATCTGAAGCCAGGAGCTTCTTCCAAGTCTTCCACATGGGTGCAGGGGCCCAAGGACTTGGGCCATCTTCTACTGCTTTCCCAGGCCATAGCAGAGAGCTGGATCAGAAGTGAAGTGGCTGGGACTTGAACCGATAGCCATATGGGATGCTGGCGCTGCAGGCCAGGGCTTTAACCTGCGGTGCCACAGCACTGGCCCCATACTAAATTTAAAAAATATCGAAATTTAAAAAATTCCAGACTCCACTAAAGTAATTTCATATAATCTATACTGTGTTTTAGAAAATGCTGTGTTTATAAGCACAGACTTCTTACGGTTTCCCAAATATACCATGTTCTCTCTCATTTGCAAGTAGGATTTCCAGATTTACATGCAGATTTAGAAAACAGATGCAATCACCTATGGGTGGCGCTTTCTTATTGTTATTAATCTATATTTTCAAAAGATAAACCCAGCTCATTGATGATTTGTTCTCCCTTTCTCCATTCTTTCCTTCTGTCTGTTCACAGTTATGGTTCTCAAGTTATCTCAAAGTTCATGTGCCCCAGAATCATCTAAAGAGCTTGGAAAACAGAGTTGCTGGTGCAGTAGGTGTTGCATGCAGCTGGAGCACTGACATTTTTAATAAGTTCTTTGATGCTGCTGCTGCTGATTCCATGCAGGGAGCTGCACAT
Organism: Oryctolagus cuniculus; assembly: GCF_964237555.1. Lineage (NCBI taxonomy): Eukaryota > Metazoa > Chordata > Mammalia > Lagomorpha > Leporidae > Oryctolagus > Oryctolagus cuniculus. The sequence goes on along the minus strand of NC_091433.1, from coordinate 77,380,263 downwards.
GGAGACTGAGCCACACAGAACGGATGTTGTCAATCCTGGCTGAACCTCCATATATTTACATGCTAAGGCTCTGCTGACCAAATTCTGCTGTAGTAGGTGTAAGGGGGTGTGCAAGCTACTTTGTTTTCTGAAAGTTCTGTAGATGTATTCTTAGCACAGTTACAGTTGGAGAATGCTGTGATACACTAAAGAGAAAACCATTTCATGGTTTCTCACAAAAATTAGGCTAACAGGGATTAGATTTCCACCAGTGTAATCCCATAATAGAAAAATCTGTGAATCCCCTATACTAACAGACTAAAAGAAAAAATACAAGAAATAACTGCCAAATAGGAGATTTCTAAAATTTCAAGCCTATACCTGCTAGTGATTAAAAACAGGAAAAAAAATTTCTATAAAGTCTCTTAAGTAAGTAGGATTTAGAATGTAATGCTCTTAACTTGATTAAGAGTATCAGACACTTAAAGCAAGCACTAAAGATAATGACAAAACACTGCAAATGTTTCTACAGGGGTGAGTGTTTGGCATAGCAACTAAGACATTGGGTAGGACACAATTCACATTGAAGTGAGTGGGTTGGAGTTTCAGCTCTACTCCTGGTTCCAGCTTCCTGCTAATGCACCGCTTGGGAAGCAATAGTAATGGCTCAGGTAGCTGAGTCCCTGCCACTCCTATGGAAGCCCTAGACTGAGTTCTTAGCTCCTGGCTTAGGCTTGGCCCAGTTCTGACTACTGTTGGCATTTTGGGGGTGAACCAATTGCTAGGAGATCTCTCTGTGTGTTCCTGCTGTCTCTGTCCCCCTTTCAAATAAATAAAGTAAATAAATTTTAAAAACACAATAAAAAGGAAATGTTTCTGTAAATATTGGGAAAATAAAAAATGTTCACAAACATTGTACTTGAGATTCTGTCCAATGTGACAAAAACATCAGCAGCTATAACCAAACAGAAATGATTATATCACAAAAGCAGAGAATTTACTGGGAAAATCCCTAGAGAATAATGTGAGCTCTGATAATTCATTAGAACAAATATACTAATTTGGCTCCACAAAGGAAGACCAAAAAGCATTCTTGTTCATTGCCATTAGTCATTTAACAAATGGAATTAAAAAGACAGTTCAAATTACAGTAGCAACAAAGACTAGAGAATGTCTAGAGGCAACTGAGGAAGAAATGAGAATGTCAGTAGAAAACCAAAAATGTCACCAAAAGAGGTAAAATGAGACTGAACAAATGGAAAGGTATGTAACTGTCTGGACAGGAAATCTCCTTCTACACGTATTTTAACTTGTTTGTTTTGTATATTATCTGTCTCCTCACCACAACATCAGTCTCACAAGGGTAGTAATCATGGTCTGTCTTGTTCACTGGTGTAACCCAAGAATCTAGAGCAGTGGTCGGCACAAAATCATCACCCAGTAAATGTTTGTTGAATAAATGAAGGATTTATTCTTTAAATTTAATTTTATAAATCCAATGGAGTCAAAAGAAAGAAACAAAAAACTCACGGGTTTAATGAGTTTTTTAAAAAATGAACTTGCAAAGCTGGCTCATAAAAAACGAATACAAAAATATAATCTAATAATCACACTCCTTGGTATTTATCCAAATGAATTGCAAACTTATGCCCACAGAAAATTCTACAGCTTTAATTATTCATAATTGATAATACTTGAAGCAATCACGATGCCCTTATGTAGTTGAAGGGATAAACTGTGGTGGATTCAGACTTTGGGATATTACTAAGCACTAAAGAGAAATGAACTCTCAAGAAATGAAGAGACATGGAGGAATGTTAAATCTCTGTTACTAAGGGAAAAGAGTCAATATGACAAGGCTACCCACTACATGATTCCACTGATATAACATTCTGGAAAGTCAAAACTGTGGGGCAGTGAGAGGATAGTAGTTATCATGGTTTAAAGAGAAAGAAGTCAGTAAAATCCAGAGGATTATTAGAAAGCAGAATTAGTCTATACAATGCTACTTGTAAATATGGATAAATGCTGTTCCTTATGTGTTTGTCAAAACTCAGAGTGCATAACATACAGACTGAACCTTAATAGAAACTACACACTTTGAGTGATAATGGTTACTGATTGTGACAAATGTACCACTCTAGTGTGGGATGTTGAAAGTGGGGAAGGCAACACATGTTGACAGAGGGGTGGCACTGTATTTTTTTGGGAACCTCACATTGTCTGAAAAGATGCCCACTAAAAATAACAAGTAATGAAAAACACAGAAAAATTCAAAGGAAACAGACAAAATATTTTAAAAGTATGAATTGCTTTATATATGTATGTATATATATGAGGGCCTCAAAGTTAATGGGAAATGAATTTTATTTTAAAAATCTATGCATGAATCTTGAGATATTTTTCACAAAATCTACTTTTCTTTTAATTTTAGGAATTTTTGGAATACCCACACACTAAAAAATAGATAAAAGTAATATATTAAACTCCAATTTACCTATCAGTTTCAAAATTATAAAGTTTGTCTATTTTTACTTTTCCCTCTTAACAGTCTAATAATATAGGTAAAACTCAGACATCACATCATTTTACCATAAATAGTTAAGTTTCAAAGCAAGTTTAAAATTCATTTGCAAGAGAAAAGGTATACTATTTATGCAATCTTTAAAAAATCCAAACATCCTATGAAGCAATACTCTGCATTAACAATAAACAAAGAGAAAGAATAGTGAAAGTTAAAAGACAATTACAGGCAAGGATAAAGTATTTATAGAATATCTAACAACATGGGGAAACTATAAAAATACAAATAAGCCAGTAATAATGGTCAAAGCATACAAAAGTCTTCACAGATTTACTAATAAATGAAAACCTGAAAATATCAATGGCAACAGATCAGTGCAAACTAAATAAAGAAGGAAAATTTTTACTTCTCATCTTTCAGAAATTAAAAAATATGGTTTTGACCACACTTAAAGTTGACAATATTTTGGAAATGTAAATTTCTTCTTTGGAAGTATCTATCAAAATAAAAACAGGACATATTCTTCAACCTGGAAATTATCATTTTCAATACATACACTAGAAAATTAGTTGTGCACAGGCAAAAATAATATGCTCAATCTTATATGGCCATCAATAGAAAGAAAATGACTTAAATTATACTATCACTGATCACTAGGCAGTAGTTGCATAAAATGAAATAGACTCACATACACTTACAGATCCATGAGCAACTTACTTATCCCCTACAACGTGAGTTGGAAAAATGCCTGTTTGGATGGATGATGTCCTGTGCCAAGGTTCACTGCTTAATGAGTAAAACACAGGTTGCCCATCAGCCTCCATTCAATGCTTTAAACTGAAGTCCTAGTGCAGGGCACAGTTTGCCCAGAGGTACCTGGGACACTGCCTCTCACAGGGAAAGTGCTACAAGAGGGATTCAGTGGAAAAGAAAAGGTGAAGAATAACATTATAGCACAAGCCCCTTTATATACTAAGAAGCAAACATATCCACACATATCCAGACACATTCAAAGCAAACATTCTTTATTTCTGTGTGTGTGTGTGTTGGGGGTGGGGGTAGACAGAGAAAACAGAGACAAAAGAGAGAAAAAATATTTGGAAGGTGTGGGATTGGGAGAGGGGCAAGAGGACTTAGACATTTTTCTGTATAGTTTGAAATTCCTTTGTACAAAGGATATGTAATCATAAATTATAATTACTGTTATATAAAGCAAATGTTTATTAAAACAAAGAATCACATCAAATTACAATTTTGAAAAGTTTTCAAACATGTAAAAGCAAATCCCAGATGTCATTTCTTTTTAAGATTTATTTTTTGAAAGTCAGAGTTAGAGAGTGGGAGGAAGAAACAGAGAAAAGAGTCAGAGAGCGAGATCTCTGATTCACTCCCGAAATGGCAGTAATGGCCAGGGCTGAGACAGGCAGAAGCCAGGAGTCAGGAGCTTCATCCGGGTGTCTCACATGGGTGGCAGGGGCCCAAGTGCTTGGGACATCTTCTGCAGTTTTCCCAGGGTATTAGCAGGGGCTTGGAATGAAATAGAGCAGCCAAAGCATGAGCCAGCGCCCATATGAGATGCTGGCATTGCAGGTGGTGGCTTTTCCACTAAACCAGAGCACTGGACCCCTTATTTCTTAAGTGCATAATATACTTTTTAATTCCTTTATTCTAGGATACTTTTTTCTTACCTATTTCTTTTTCATAAGTGGTTAAAACACATTTTTTGGCATATCCATTTATTGACATGCTCTCAAGCCTTTAAAATAATGATTGAAAATATTACTGGTATGGGAAGTCATGCACACATCAGTAAACAAGGTTACAAAATGATTACCTAAGGTAAATCTCCATCTTTATGTCTAGACAGTTTGTCTTTGCCAGTTCATCCTACCAACTCAAGGCCAGGCTGTGGAGACCCTGGTAATAAACTGCTTTTGCGGAATCCTCGGCCAAGGGGATGTACGACCTGGTGCTCTGGTGCCTCATTAGTCTCACAGTTCTCTTCTGATAGATTATACATGCTTTGCAGTATGTTCACTATTTTTTTTTCACCCAAAAAAGCTGAAAAGAATACTATTATGTGTTGCTCCCCCTCTTCGTGGAGGAACGACACAGGACCCTGCGCTGTTCTTTTGTCTGCTCGGCCCTCCCCGGGTTTGCTGCTGGTTCTTCCCGGGTTGGCTGCTGTCCCTTCCACCTCCGTGGAAGGGCGGTTCCCCCTGCCACTTTCCCCACTTCCGCGGGGGAGCGGCACACTGCCGGCCGGCTCTCTCGGGGGCTGCACAGGTGTTCCTTCAGATAGATGTTCCCCTTAGATGTTCCTGGTGCATGTTGTCTCTCTCCTCCTTTATAGTCCTCTTCCGCCAATCCCAACTCTGCTACCCACACGCCGAGTACGCTGCTCTCCTCCAATCAGGAGCAGGTCCTACAGTTTATTGGTTGAACTGGAGACAGCTGTGTAGAAGCTGTTTCTCCCTTCTCAGCGCCATATTGTGGGAGAGCAGATGCATAGAATAAGTCTTAATTCCAGTAACTTAGTCTAGTCCGAGTTGCTCCCCACAATTATGACCTTGGCTTTCTATCATAAACTCAAACTGACATTTTGTGAGAAGTGATATGATGGAACTCTGTACAAAAAAAGTTAAGCTTTAAAGAGATCTAGTCAGTAAGTACATAAAATATAATTATGAAGATTATGCATTTGTGGTTTTAAGGGCTACATTCAATAATTGAATTGTAGAATATATGCAACGGGCTAAGAAAAATATCCTTAATTTGACAATATTTCATTTTTTTAAATTCAAATAGCAACTAGTACCACACAATGTCTTGATAGAACTTAAATTATTTGGGGTTGGCTCTGTGGTGTAGCAGGTAAAGCGCTGCCTGCAGTGCCGGCATTCCATATGGCCGCCGGTTTGAGTCCCAGCTGCTCCACTTCTGATCCAGCTCTCTGCTGTGGCCTGGGAAAGCAGTAGAAGATGGCTCAAGTCCTTGGGCCCCTGCACCCGCGTGGGAGATCCTGAAGAACTCCTGGCTCCTGGCTTCAGATCAGCACAGCTCTGGCCATTGCAGCCAAGTGGGGAGTGAACCAGCAGATGGAAGACCTCTCTGCCTCTCCTTCTCTCTCTCCCTAACTATGCCTTTCAAATAAATAAATCTAAAAAAAAAATTCAACCGAAGTTTTAATTAAATATATTTCAAGAATTTTAAGATATGATTAGGCAACTTGTTATGAAAAATTGTGCTCAAGTCTGAGTATGTAAAGATGTGTTTAAATTTTTCCTTCATTTTTTGGGTAGCATTCACTTATTTTTGAACCCTTTTTTATTATTATGAAGAGTCTTTAAATATCTTGAAAAAAAAGTGAATAGTGACTTTTTGTCAGTGTCCACCTGGCTAGAGCTCAGCTGAGGGCAGATTCCTTTAACTGCTCACCTTGCAGGGACGGTTATGCCACTGATCCTCATGCTTGGATCTACAGATTTCCAGGTCACTCTCCTCTAGCCTCTCATGACTATGGTCTTGATTCATTGTCTTCCTACATTCTAAGTTTCCCATTCATGAGAATCACCTATAGAACGTGTTAACTATGCAAATGCCATACTACAGCAATTAAAAATCACTGATCTTGAGTTACATGTATCAACATTGAAAAAAATTTCCATAACCCGGTATTGAACAAAAAGAGAAGTTGCAAAATGATGTACACTGTTTGATGCAATCTGTTATAAAATTTTAAAACATACAAAACATAAAAGTATACTATATATTTTTCTCAGTGCAGGCATATTTATATTCATTTGCCTCACAAGATGATTCAGCACGGTGGTTACCTATGGGCAGTGAGGAGGGAAGTGGAATGAAAGAGATGGTTCCATATATGCTGAACTATCTGCAAAATGTTTCATTTCAGAGTCTAGGCAAAATAATGCAGGCCAAATAAAACTCTTAACAGATGGAAACTATTCAGAATAAATAACCCCAGGTGGTAGGTAAATATGTAAGTGGGTATTTATTGTGCAATACTGTATATAGCCCAATCTATTTGAAATCTAACAATATTTAATTAACTAATTAAACATATATTTTCCTGGACCTTACACTGGAGATTCTGGTTTGACTTTTTTTTTTTTTTAGTGGAGCCTAGGAATTCCAGGGTTTTTTTCATGAAAGTATTCCCTGTAGAACGTGATGAGAAAAAAAAGCATTATTTTCATTGCTTCTACCTCCCATTTATTCTCCCACACATCGAAGTCTGATTTCTTCCTCTACTAAGCTATTGGCAATGTGTTGGTAAGGAATATGAATACTTCTTAAATCAGTGGATGATACTGAGGTTGTCTTGAGAGTTATTGGGCAGGACAGTTAAAATTGTTGATCAGTAAAAAAGAAAAAATATTTATTTGTGATTATTTATAGAGCAGATGATTTAGAATACATCAGTGAAGTGATTGATTTGTAGGAAAAGAAGGACCAGGCAATAGACTGATGCACACCTCTGGGTATTCACTTTTCTCTTTAAGGTCTTTCCTTTCACTAATCATCAAGTGTATCTGGGGTGTGTGATTCTACAAGGGTTTTCTTATGTTCTTGCAATGGAATAAAAGGAGAAAGAGATAGGAAAGTAGTAGTGATTTAGGCTACAGCTATTAGGTTGAACCATATAAATTACCAATAATTAGCCATATTTGACCTGTAAAGTGGCTAAATTTAATATGTGGAATCAGACACAGACTAACATGCTTGAATTCATGCCACGTGAATTACTGGTTTCCAGATAGTAAGCTCCATCTTGTAGAAAGACTGTTTCCTGTTTCCCTATATCCTGTTTATATATGAAAGTTCCCCTCATCAATTTGAGCTTTTAGATCTTTTCTGTAAAATCTTACAGATTACATGTCCAAGTTGGTTTGGTCTCTCTATCTCCATCTCTAGCTCCAGGTTGGAATGATAGTTAACCATATTTCTAATTAAAAAGTTAAATGATTTAACGTTATGCCTGTGATTCCAGGTTGGTTCATCTTTTACCTAATAATTATTAATAAAAGTCATTTTTTAACTTTTCCAAAAGCTAAAAATAATTGAATTTTGAATTTTGGGATATATTATAACTCACTTTAAAATTATGTAACTATTTGAAAGGCAGAGAGAGAGAGAGAGAGAGAGAGAAAGAAATATCTTCCATAGTTGAGTTTACTCTCCAAATGCCCACAGTACAAAATAGGGGCTGGGCTGAGTCAAAGCTATTGCTTGGAACTCAAAATGGGTCTCTCACATGGCTGACAGTCACCCAACTATTTGAGTCATCATTGGCTGCCTCCTAGGCAGAACTTGAACTCAAGTACTTGAAAAAACACAAGGGCATCCCAAGCAGCACATTAACTGCTTCATCAAAAAGTCCATATATTTATTTTAAAAATAATCATTTATTTCTTTAATTTATTTTTCTGATAATTAATTTTAAAAGAAGTAACTAGTCAGCATAGCTGTTGTGTATGGGTATTATTAAGATTTTCCTGCATCTATTATCTCTTCAGAAAGTTCTTAAAGACTGCATGAAAAGAACCCAAGCCCCATGCTTCTCTGTGACTTGTGAAGTATCCAGCAGAGTCCATGCCCAGAGTAGGATTCAAACATATTTTTGGATTAATTAACAATGAGTTATCTATTAAGTCCCAATATTTAATAAGCATCTATATACTATCTGGCATCTCTGAAAGTCAAAGTTTCTACAGAAGGTTCAAGCAACTCCTATGGGGACTTTTCCTTTAGAGTTGATTGAAGAGAACTTTCCAGATGCACTGATTAGAACTTGTGTTGGCAGTGGAGTGGTTCGTTGTTTGTGTCCTTACAGGTAAAACTCAAAAGCAGCTTTGTGGTAGAACATTTCTGAGAGAAAGGAACACTTGAAAATTAATCTTTTGCATCCAAAATACTGAGGCTATCCATCCCCTAGCTCCTTGAGATCATTCAGATCTGTTCGTTCATTTTGCTCTTGGGCATAAGGAAACTATACAATGGCCTCTTCTTTCCCAATATGATTGTAACTCTTATCCCAATTTCTGCCTAGAGAATCTCTCCAGCACACGGACAGGCAGTTTTCTTGATCTATAAATATATTTTATTTGTTTTCCATGTAAACAATCTGCCTGTTAAAAGACTCATACAATTCTGTGTTTTTTAATTCAATTGTCAAATTCAATAAATATGAGTCCCAAGGAGTTGACTTGTATCTATTTTCTATAATGAACAGCTTTTCTTTGGTTATCAATTATATAAGGTCATGAAAAATATTTCCAATAAACCTTGTGAATTAGAAAGCTTAAGCAGAACATTAAATATTATTTTAAAATGAGTCTTGGGATTCAGGTTTCCTCAAAATATTTGAGCTGTACAGGTGGAAAACATTTTAACGAGGTATGAACCAATTCATGAAAGTAACTCTCTGTGTCTTCAAAATATGGGATTTAAAATATGATACAATATCACTTTTAAGAAACCCATGGTGGAAGAAATGGTGATTAGTGTTATAATAATCCTCTAATTATCATGATATCTTATTATCATGAAAGAAACAGGCCACAAAGTAATTATTTAGAGCTGGCAAGAACTGTAGAGATTATATAGTTTTTTTTTTTTTGTTTGTTTGTTTGTTTTTTTTTACCAATAAAAACTGCCTAGAATTAATAATGCCAAGAAACAATTGACTTCCTAGGTTTGGGGGTAGGGAGAGTAGTCAGCAAGATTAAAATATACTCTGCAAAACTACACATATGTATTGCATACATTAGCTTATAAATGGGTGTTATGCCACTGTAAATCTCTTCTATTTGTGAATGTTTAAGTCCACTGTGTGAGCATATTTTGCTCACCTCTCCTTCATTCTGGTTTCAGGGAGGGCACTTAATTGAGCAACTATTAGACTAAAAACACTGTATTGTATCTAAGAGATAAAGCAAGTCTCCTCTTCTTTTGAGGAGTTTATATTACATTTGGTGGACTGACATGCAAACAAGTGGCACCCAACTCCCTAAAAATGAATAATTCCAGTGATAAAGTATTATTAAAAAAGTAAATGAAAAAGAAAGATGTACAGCAGAATATGGCTCAAGGGTCAGCTTCTTAGAGAAGATGATGATAAAACTGAACTTTGAAAAGTAAGATTGGAAGTGATGGAAGACACTGGAGTGTATGGTTTTGTAGGATTATGATAGCACATCCTATATCTGACTATTAAAGTCAATTCAACATTCTGATTGAGCATATGGTTATCTACAGATACAGAGAAAGCATTTGATAAAATACAACACCCTTTCATGATGAAAACCTTAAGCATATTGGGTATAGAAGGAACATTCCTCAACCCAATCAAGGCAATTCATGACAAACTCAAGGCCAGCATCCTATTGAATGGGGAAAAACAGGAAGCACCCCCCACACCCTGAGATCCAGAACCAGGCAAAGATACACACTGTCAACACTGCTATTTAATATAGTCCTGGAAGTTTTAGCCAGAGCCATTAGGCAAGAAAAAGAAATCAAAGGGATACAAATTGGAAAGGAGAAAATCAAACTATCCCTATTTGCAGATGACATGATTCTATGTATAGAGGATCCCAAAGACTCCCCTGAGAGACTACTGGAACTCATAAAAGAGTTGGGTAAAGTGGTGGGATACAAAATCAACACAGAAAAATCAACATACAATGCCATTACTGAGAAAGAACTTTTAAGATCAGTCCCACTCACAATAGCTCCTAAAATAATTAAATATCTTGGGATAAATTTAACCAAGGATGTCAAAGATCTCTATGATAAAAATTACAAAATACTAAAGAAATAGAAGACATTAAAAATGGAAAAAAATCTTTCACATTCATAGCTTGGAAGAATCAACATCATCAAAATGTCTATACTACCCAGAGCAATTTACAGATTAAATGTGATCCTAATCAAAATAATAATGATATTCTTTACAGATCTAGGAAAAATGATGCTAAAATTCATATGGAAGCACAAAAGACCCTGAATTGCTAAAGCCATCTTATACAACAAAAACAAAGCTGGAGACATCACAATACCTGATTTCAAGGCATACTTCAGGACAGTTATAAGCAAAACATCCTGGTACTAGTACAAAAGCAGACATGTAGACCAATGGAACAGAACAGAAACTCCAGAAATCAATACACGCATCTACAACCAACTTATCTTTGACAAAAGAGCTAAAATCAATTGCTGGAGCAATGACAGTCTCTTTAGCAAATGGTGCTGGGGAACCTGGATTTCCATGTTCAGAAGTATGAAACTAGACCCACACCTTACACCTCACACAAAAATTCACTGAAAATAATTTAAGACCTGGTCCCATCAAATTACTAGAGAACATTGGGGAAACTCTACAAGACATTGACATAGCAAAAGACTCCTTGGAAAAGACCCCAGAAGCACAGGCAATCAAAGCTCAAATTGACAAATGGAATTACATCAATCTGTGAAGCTTCTGCACTGCAAAAGAAACTCAGCAAAATGAAGATAGAATGGGAGAAAATATTTTCAAACCATGCAACTAATAAAGGGTTAACATCCAGAATCTATAAAGAGCTCAAGAAACTCAACAACAATAAAACAAATAATCCAGTTAAAAAATGGGCAAAGGACTTGAACAGGTATTTTTCAAGAAAAGAAATTCAAATGGCCAACAGAAACTTGAAAAAATGCTTAGGATCACTAGCTATCAGGGAAATGAAAATCAAAACCGCGATGAGGTTTCACTTCACCCCAGTCAGAATGGCTTTCATACAGAAATCAACAAGCAATGAATGTTGGCAAGGACATAGGGCAAAATGTTCCCTAGTCCACTATTGTTGGGAAATGTAAATTAGTGCAGCCACTGTGGAAGACAGTATGGAGATGCCTCAGAAATCTGAATATAGACCTACCATATGGCCCAGCCATCCCACTCCTGGGAATTTACCCAAAGGGAATGAAATCAGCATCGGAAAGAGTTGTCTGTACCCCCATGTTCATTGCAGTACAATTCACAGTAGCTAAGATATGGAATCAACCCAGATGTCCATCAAGTGGTGAATGGATAAAGAAATTATGGTATATATACACGACAGAATACTACACAGTGGTTAAAAAAATGAAATCCTGTCTTTTGCAACAAGATGGATGCAACTGGAAACAATTATACTTAGTGAAATAAGCCAGTCCCCAAAAGACAGATACATTTTCTCTGATCCAAGGCAACTAATAGAGTACCTAAAATATAATGTTTAGGAGTGAAATGGATATTTTGAGATTTGATGATTGTTTATAGCCCTTGTCTATTCTGTTGAGGAACTGTGTGTATTTTTTTTTCTTCATACTGTTTGTTGAACTCTTTTACATAGTTTAGGGTTAACCATATGATCATTAAGTAAACTGAAAATACATCTTTGTATAAATTAAGAGTGAGTGGAAATGGGAGATGGAAGAAGAAGGGTTGGAGCTTGGGTAGGAGGGAGGGTAGGGGGAAGTATCACTATGTTCCTAAACCTGTGTGTGTGTGTGTATATATATATATATATATAAAATATGTGAAATTTGTATAACTTAAATAAAATTTTTAAAAAAGATTCTGATTGAGTTGGGAAATTGTTAGACTCTAGCTGTGGCTAAGTTCTTGTGCAAAGCACAATGAAAAATATTCACTAAATGCACATAAGAAGTTGTTAAGTTGAATTGCCTGTTCCCCAAGCTTGCTGGTAAATATTTCTAGTTATTCTCTTCATCACTGTTCCTTTTCCAAGTCATCAGGGCATTTTTTAATGAGGAAAACAAATGCATTTTCATAAAATCGTATTGAAAGTGGGAAAATAAAATGTAAATTTTCTTCTCTGCCTTCTCTACTATGCCACAGGGCTACCTTTCAATAGGATCTCTGATGGTACAATATTTCCCATATTTGTTTTACGTTAGACCTAGTCATCTACGTGATTCACAGAGATGAATGTGTTTCATAAGCTGGTGAGGTGGGACTTTTGCTGGGTTGGGAAAGTTTCACCTGAGTTCTTTGTGGAAAACTACTGGATATTTGTATTGAAGAAATCACTCATGATAATACATTTTACAGATGTCAAGTTGATAATCATTTTTTAAACATTATGTGACTATTTAATCAGAAATTACATTTCCACACAATTTCTGCTTCGGTGTATATCATTATTCAATTTGATAAAATTCTATTCAAATTTTATTCAAACACAGATAGTTGCTGATAACTAAAAGATCAAATACATCAGAAAGATAGGTTTTTGAACAGAACCTGTCACCATTCCTGATAATTTGAAGTGCATGTTCTTGTACTTAGAGCAAGTTAAAGGAAGAGCTGAATTTTTTATTCTAAATCTCTCCTTGTGGACTTAAAGTGTTGATCCATTACAGACTTCCAAAGACTATCCAAGATGAAAATGAGAATTACAATCACATTATGTTTAAGATTCTGCTATTGGTTCAGCAAAATATAATCCAAATGTGAATTTTACTACAGCTATAAAAATAGAAAGTAAACGAAATAATCCTAAGAAATGTCTTCATCCCACTTAATAGAATTTTAAGGGGATATTTCCTTATGTTAATGAAAAATAGAATCTGAGCAATATTGTGCTGCTAGAACTTTCTCATGAATGCTGGAACTTAAAGCAAAATAAAACAACTCACTGTCCTACCTGGAAAAAACAACAGTCATGGCAAAAAAAAAAAAAAAAAAAAAAAGTAAAATCTTCCCTTACTTGCTCTTAAATATTCCTTGTGCCACCGTTCAAAACTATTTTGTAAATGTGATCTACCTGAGTATTGATCACAGCCTCTGTACTCTAGTCACACAATATACCTATACGTATATAAGGACTGCAATGACTATAAATACGGAAATATGCATTATTTGATAGACTTTATCAGAGAGTGAGTACTGAGACTATGAATTTTTTCACATACCAGGTCTCCAAGAATATTTCAAAAGCCCTGTAGTTATTTAGGCTATGGTGGGAAATGCTCTTTACACATTCCTAGAACACAGTGTTCAGTAGAAGGGCCACTGTCTCTCATGGAAATATGCAGCGTCACAGATGCACAAGTCCAGCGGCTGTTTCCCACCATCCCAGGGCTCCTTTTGAGCACAGGAAGAGAAAGAAAAATCCTCTAAAAAATTAACCACATGTTAGTGTTGAAACGTTGCCAGGAACACAGGCAGCCCTAGAGGGTTTGTTTCAAATCAATGTTGATGGAGCCGTGTGGCGGGTCAGGGGTGCAGCACATCTTGCTCTCACAGTTCACAGGACTGAGTATTTTTATTTAGACAAGAAGGAAAACTCAGAAAACAGACAGCAGTGGGAATGACATGACAAGCACTCACAGTCTGACGTTTTTAGATAAACGTGTAGCCAAAGAGGGGTTCATGGTTCACTTTCTTGATAAGTTTCTTATTAAATGAAATCCCTGGGAGGTAGAGGGACTGTGGGCGGAAGGTTATGGAGGATTACAAATCCGGTCTGGTGAATGAGATTGTTGCATTTTACAAATGTTTTGGAGTATTAGGAAAACATCATTATTATATTGTGTTACAATAGAAATACATCATAATACAATGGCTAAAATGATTGTAGTTTAGTGTATGTAAAGCAAAACCAATCAATCCCTCTTGCATTGCAAAAAGCATAAAAATGATTTCACTTTTTTTATTCTTCCTCATTTTGGCTGGACCAATTTGAATGCATTCAAATTGAAAATCTGTTCATGCTTAATGTTCCAAGTAATCGTTTTTTTTTTTTTTTTTTTTTTTTTTTTTTTTTTTTTGCCAGGCAGAGTTAGACAATGAGAGAGAGAGACAGGGAGTTATAGACAGTGAGAGAGAGACAGAGTGAGAAAGGTCTTCCTTCCATTGCTTCACTCCCCTAATGGCTGCTACGGCCGGTGCTGCACCAATCTGAAGCCAGGAGCTGGGTACTTCCTCCGTCTCCCATGCGGGTGCAGGGACCCAAGCACTTGGGCCACTCTCCACTGCCCTCCCGGGCCACAGTAGAGAGCTGGACTGAAAGAGGGGCAACCGGGACTAGTACTCAGCACCCCAACTGGGACTAGTATCTGGGTGCCAGTGCTGCAGGCGGAGAATTAGCCAAGTGAACCACGGCACCGGCCAAATAATTGTCTTTTAAGTCAATTTTTTTCCATAGACAAACTATAGACATAATGTAAACCAACATCATAGCTGGCAAGCAGAAGGCACTCAACAAAAAGTTCCTTCTGTCTTATTGATTGATGCTCAATAACACCTGTAAATTACATATTGTTGTGTAGATGTACAGGATTTTAATTACTAGTAGGGGCCATCATTGTATTAGTAATTGCATACCATTCTTTTTAAGTTATCTAAACACTTACCTCTATATTATAATAAATGCCTTGTTTCAATCTCCTATATAAAATTCTTCTGACACACTCTCTACATTCAGGTGAACCTTGTTTTTTGTATGTGTGTCTTTGGCTTCTTTTTTTTTTTTTTTCACCCTGTACCATTTTTTTTGCCTTAAGGATCAAAGAATTCAAAGTGCAAGGGAGAAGTCAGACGTGCAAGGGAGAAGTCAGGCCACTTCAGACGTCCCTTGTCTTTAAACAGTTGTGAAAACTGAAGCTTAATATGGACAGCATAGATTTGGAAACCAGTTGTTCCTTCTCCCACCTCTGTGTTCTTTCCATTTTATATGTATTTCATTTACCATTGGGGTTCCTATGTTTACAGTGTCATTGCTTAAATTTATATCTATTTTTCTTTCTTATCTTTAAAAAATTGCCCACATCTGCCTCTCACCCTTGTATTTCCTTCAATTCTTGCTGCAGTCACTAAAGCTTACTTTAAGGTTACCTACATAGGCTGAATCTAATCCTGCAAAAGGTTCCCAAATGACCCTCAGCAGTGAATCTGAAACCCATCCTCCTGTAGATCCAATTTTCCAGTTGACTCCTCCCTGTGATTAATATAAAAATAGAATGTTTATAAGGACTCATTAAAATGGTTGGTTAAATAAACAAAAGGTTACCTACAATGAGATCTTACTGCAATGGTCAGAGCTGTTCCAGGCTGAGGCTAAGAGCCCAGAACTCCATCTGGGTCTCTCATACAGGTGGCAGGGGTCCAAGTACTTGGGCCACCCTTTGCTTCTTACCCAGACGCATTGGCAGAGAGCTGGATTGAAAGTGGAGCAGCTGGGATCTGAACTAGCACTCCGATATGGGATGGTGCCATTACAAGTGGAGGTTTAATCCACTGTGCCACAATGCCAGCTCTGATTTAACAGTCTTTTAGCATGAGTTTTCTGAATAGGGTCAAGGAAGAACCAGAAAGTGTAAGAAATTCAAATATAGTTAGGAGGGAACTACTTAGCATTGTTCTTCAATAGGTTCCCCATAAAATGATCCTAAGCCATCAATCCCAAGTCATTTTTCCTTTTCCATAGCCTAGAGCTCCTAGGCTCATTTAGTGTCATCTCTTTCTTGACCTACTCATATGCTGTGGTAAGTCCCTCCTCTACGCCAGAGCACCATCTGCTCATTCATGTCTGTCCTTTCTACTCAAATTCAAGCCTTGCTCAGGTCCTACTGTCTTCAGGAAGGCGCTTGTAACCAGGACAAGATGCATGCTACAAAATATAACTTAGCACTGGTACTACTTGTTTCTTACTCTATTTCCAATATTCTTATCTCAAACCTTGAATTCAAGTTCTTTGAGAATAGAGGACATAGCTTGTTATTATTTTGTAAATTTTTCATTTGCTTTCTTTCCCAACTTTCTAGTCCCTAACATTTTCTAGTTGTATGGTTTTGGGTGAGCAAAAAATAAAACTTCTCCAAGGACTTAGTTTTCTTGTCTTCAAACTACTAACATGGAACTAACCAGTGCTTTGAAAGTTCTTGAGGACAAGGAACCATTTCTCCAAACATTATGTTTGACTGTGTTATTATATCAACAGGACTGACACTGACCATATTTTAATTTTCATGTTTCTAGACCCCCCATAAAACAGGTTCTTATATTTCTGGGGATGAAGGGGGTAAATATTGTCGGCACCACTGGGCTTTAGAGATTGAGAAGTTCCTTGAGGAATAATTGAAAAACCCGCTTTTTTGTTTTTATTTTTTTTATTTTTGACAGGCAGAGTGGACAGTGAGAGAGAGAGACAGAGAGAAAGGTCTTCCTTTACCATTGGTTCACCCTCCAATGGGCGCCACGGCCGGCGCGCTGCGGCCAGCGCACCGCGCTGATCCCAAGGCGGGAGCCAAGTGCTTCTCCTGGTCTCCCATGGGGTGCAGGGCCCAAGGACTTGGGCCATCCTCCACTGCACTCCCTGGCCACAGCAGAGAGCTGGCCTGGAAGAGGGGCAACCGGGACAGAATCCGGCGCCCCGACCGGGACTAGAACCTGGAGTGCCGGCGCCGCAAGGCAGAGGATTAGCTTAGTGAGCTACGGCACCGGCCTGTATTGTTTTGTTTTTAAAGCAGCATATTAGCACACAACAGCTGGGAAATGCAGAAAACAGACCATTTGAGAAGAAAATTGCATTTCCTCAGAGCTCTGTGCTATTATTGTCCTACCTTTAAGATCCAGCACCAGGTAAAAGTCATTTGTCATTTATGTGACACATTTCCAAAATACAGAAGTGTGAGACTGTATCTGCTAACCTGATGCTCACATTTTGAACCTTTCTCTATATCTTTGCACTTTTGGGGAGCAAATAATAGAGTTATATGACCTATCTCTTTTGCTCAACAATACAAAATTCCTTCTATCAAAAAATTCCATGGAAACCTGCAGGTCTACACAATATATTAAAATACAGACTTCAAGAAGATGTATTTTAATTTATAGTTGCATAGTTTTTTCTAGTTATCTTCAGAAATATACAAACAAATGCTAGGAATTAAATACGCTAGCCTGTCTAATTTGTAGCAATGAGTGGCTGTCGTTGTGGCACAGCAGGTTAAACTGCCACCTGAGATGCTGGCATCCCATATGGGCACTGGTTCATGTCTGAGCAGCTCCACTTCTGATCCAGCTTCCTGCTGATGCACCTGGGAAAGCAGCAGAAGATGTCTCAAGTACTTGGGTCCCTGAACTCACATGGGAGACCCAGATAAAGCTCCTGGCTCCTGGCTCCTGGCTTCAGCAGGGTCCAGCTCCCACAGTTGAAGCCAGCTGGGGAGTGAACCAGAAGATGGAAGATCTCTTTCTCTCTCTGCCTCTCTCTCTCTCTCTGCCTTTCAAATAAATAAACAAATCTTTTAAAAAATATTTTGTAGGAATGAAATTTTTCTTCTCTTTGGAAACCATCAACCTTGCTTTTCTTTTTTAGAAGGAACTAGAAAACTGGTTCTATACGTATTTTTGCTTATTTAACACTTTTGTTTTTTTTCAAAGACTTATGTATGTATGTACTTATTTGGAAGGCAGAGTGTCAGAGAGAGAAGAAGAGACAGAGAGAGATCTTTTTCACTCCCCAGAAAAATCACAATAGCCAGGGATGAGCCAGGCTGAAGCCAGGAGCCAGGAACTCCAGCCTGGTCTCCCACATGAGTGGCAAGGGCCCAGCTACTTGAGCCATCTTACACTTCCTTCCCAGGCACATTAACAAGAAGCTAGATCAGAAGTGGAGTAGCTAGGACTTCAACTGACACTGATATGGATTGCTGGTGTCACAAGCGGTAACTTAACCTGCTGCAACACAATGCAGGCCCCAACACTTCTGATCTTGACATTGTCTTGTCTCTTAAAACATTAGCTTATTTCTCAGTCATCTCTCAAGTATTTTCCCAAAGTCAAATGGCCCACTGAACTTCTACTTTGCCCTCAAAATTTATAGTTTCTACTTTTCTTCCTTCTGCCTCTTTTCTGTGCTATTCCTTCTGTTTCTCAAGTTGACAAGTTGAGAGCTGAGGGCTCTCAATTGCTTTCCCTTGAATGAGAACATTAATCAAGGTGAGGTGCAAAATGGGGAAGGAGATGAAAGCACAGTGCATTTACGGCTTCCTGCCTGACTGTCATGAGACATGCCGCTGACTTGCTTTTGGGTCCCGGTAATATCTTATAATTACAGGACATGCTGGTGAAATTCTTCAGTCAACTGAACATCTTTTTTTAAAATTTTAAGTCATACAAGTTTCATATATTTCATACAAACATATTTAGGAACATAGGGACACTTCTCTCCCTACCCTCCCTCCTGCCCACACTCCAACCCTTCCTCCCTTTCCCTCTTGGATTCCCACTTTTAATTTTTACAATAACCTATTTTCAGTGTACTTAATGATCCTATAGTTAGCCCTTATCTAAGTAAAAGAGTTCAACAAGTAGTATGAAGAGAAACAAAACAAAACACTGTTCCTCAACAGAAGAGACAAGGGCTATAGACAATCATCGATTCTCAAAAATGTCTATTTCACTCCAATACATTACATTTCAGGTTCTCTATTAAGTTACCTTAGATCAGGGAAAACATATGATATCTGTCTTTTTGGGACTGGCTTATTTCACAAAGTATAATGGTTTCCAGTTGTGACCATCTTGTTGCAAAAGACGATTCCTTTTTTTTTTTTTTTTACAACTGAGCTGAGTAGTCTTTTAAAGTTGAAATATGAAATATGCCTTTTGTTTTCCTACAGTCAAAACACAGAACTTTATCTTACATATGATCTAAGCCAAGGGAATCATTTTCACATTGAGTAATAAGGTCTCTTTTCTTGTGATTAATTCTATGTTTGTCTCTTTCAACAAATCACATCAGCATCCATGACTTCATGTAATGGCTATGCCTGAGGCTTAGAACGTCGGTCCACATACTTACGTATTACAAATAATATTGTTGTATTACTCTGGTAACTGGCTTCTAGGGACCACATGCAGGCAGGGCCTCTGAGGCTATCTTTCAGGCCATAGTCGGGATGTGCAGATGATGTGTTTGAAATTCTCAGCCTTTGAGATTTCCTGTCAGCAAACACCATCAGGTCATACATGTAGGATGAACTGATTCAAATAACAGCATGGGAAGGCTGTCTGGGATCTCTGGAGGCTATTTGATACTGACACTACTCTCAAGCAAAACTGCCTGCTTCAGACAGATGGGTCCCTGATCTGATCTTACGTCCGCCCAGGACACTGCATAATTTAGAGATTTTCATGAAGGTCCCTAGGAAGAGTGAAGTCATGCATAATTCATGTTTCTTATGATCTGCCCTCTTCAACTGTATTATACATTGAACCGTCACTTAAAGTAGACATTTTTAAAATCTGCCTTCATCATTTTTCTCTAATGTAGAGGTTCTCAGTTCTGATTGCTTGTTAGAGATACCCAGAAGGCATTAAAGGAGCAAACAAAAGACTGAGCCTCAAACTCATCTTGATGAAGTAAAATCAAATCTCTTCGTAGGTGCTAGGCACTGGCACTGGTACTTCTTTTTTTATATTTTCTTTTTGTTTATTTATTTATTGACAGGCAGAGTTAGACAGTGAGAAAGAGAGAGACATAGAGAGAAAGGTCTTCCTTCCGTTGGTTCACCCCCCAAATGGCCACCACGGCTGGCGCGCTGCGCCAATCCGAAGCCAGGAGCCAGGTGCTTCTCCTGGTCTCCCTTGCGGGTGCAGGGGCCCAAGAACTTGGGCCATCCTCCACTGCCCTCCCGGGCCACAGCAGAGAGCTGGACTGGAAGAGGAGCAACTGGGACAGAATCCGGTGCTCCAACTGGGACTAGAACCTGGGGTGCCGGGCTGCAGTCGGAGGATTAGCCAAGTAAGCTGCAGCGCCGGCCAACACTGGTACTTCTAAAATGTGCTCCGGAGTTTTTAATGTGTCACCAGCACTGAGGTTCTCGCATCATCCATGCGTCTCTTCTGTCACTTTCTCCCTGCTGCATTTCTGGCTGTCTTTCAAACATGGCATATTGAGTTCTGCTGCCAGGAAACCCTACCCCGACCCCTGATCTTCACAGGCTGGTTCCCTCATGGTTTCCAGGTCTATGTCTGTTCAAATGTCACCTCTGTACAGAGGCCTTCCCTGTCTACAACTGCCACCTTTTCTTCCTGTGGCTACTCTCCATCCGCTCTGACTAATGCACTCACCAGGAGAGACAATAGAACCCTTGACAAACCCCGGGTCACCTAACTTTTTCAATAGAAGTTCAGAGAGTAAATAATTTGGGTGTTATGTGCCATAAGCTGTCTGTTGCAATGGATCAACTCTGTTGTTATAGTGTCTGTTACACAGCCATAGCTGATGTGTAAACAAATGGTCGTGCATGTGTTCCAGTAAAACTTTATTTACAAAAACAGTCAGAGGGTCAGAATTAGTCCATAGGTTGTAGTTCACTGACCTCTGCTCTGTAAGTGAGGTTCTTCCACATATTTAAGATGGGGACTGCATTTTATGTTATTGGTACAAGTTACTCTGGTTTTTAAAATCTCAGTTTAATAATGTGCCCAGGTATAAATTAGCAAACTTAAAATGTGATTATTGGGGCCGGCGCTGTGGTGCAGCGGATTAAAGCCCTGGCCTGAGGCGCCGGCATTCCATATGGGCACGGGTTCTAGTCCCGACTGCTCCTCTTCCAATCCAGCTCTCTGCTCTGGCCTGGGATGGCACTGGAGGATGGCCCAAGTCCTAGGACCCTGCACCCGTGTGGGAGACCTGGAAGAAGCTCCTGGCTTCGATCAGCACAGCTCTGGCCGTTGTGGCCATCTGGGGAGTGAGCCAGGGGATGGGAGACCTCTCTCTGTCTCTTCCTGTCTCTGTAACTCTGTCTTTCAAATAAATAAATAAATCTTTAAGAAAATGTAATTATTATTTGGCTCAATCTTGGTATTATTTCAAACCCCAATGGGAATCTACATTCTCATTTCATCAACAATCCTTTGACAGAGAAAATCCAAACTGGTTCTTGCTGTCTAGTACTTTCAGTGATTTGTAACAGACTTGACATCAAAAAACTATAACTAGTTATTTGTGATGTCACAGACAGAAGTACTCTGTCACCTGCCTGCTGCTAACCAGGTGTCAGGCAGCCCCTGGTGCTTGTCTTTCCTAAACTTGCTTAGGAGAGGAAGAAATGTCTTCCCCTCGGAACTCACCTTTAATAGCAGTAAACATAACCATTTAGTAGAAAAGATTTTTTTCCTATCAGCTTTTTCAACTTGTTCTTAATGTATCATTCAAGAGGAAGACTCAAATAAACAATACTCCATGTTTCTCCAAGTGTATCGCAGTGAATATTGGATCTGTGAGACGATAATGGGTATAAAGAGGAAAGGTCTATTGATCAAATAAATTCAGGAAATGCTAGTTCATTTCTACAATAGACTTTTTAGAAAATTTATGGTTTAATTATTATGAATTTTCAAAAAAGGAGCTACAATGTGCACAGGTTTCTTATTTTTTTTTTGACCACAGAAACCTGTTTTGTTTGCAGTGTATCTTGCAGAAATAGTTCCATAGAATTCATACTGGGAAAAACAGGTCTTATGCCCACGAGAAGTTATTTAATGATCTTTGAAGGCATCCTTGGTATTTTATTTCCAAGTTTTACAAACACTACTGACATAAACTGCTTTGTTTATAATTATTATTATTATTTGAAAACATATTAATAAATATAAACAGATACATAAAATAGTTTACCTGTAAAAATCTTAAATTTTCTGTCTCAGCTCTTGTTGAATAGTTACTTATTTCAAGGGAATGTCTAGAAATAGATATGTCATTTTACCAATTTGAAACTTTAGTAAAAAGTTAAAATAATTTGCTTTTATTTTCTGTGATGCAGCATCTATTTCTCTTTCTATGTAATACAAGGATATTTCAAATCAGATCTCAGTAGTGAATTCTAAAAAGTACATTTTCAAAAAGAGAGCAATGCTCATGGAACTTCAGCTGCGAAAGGATAACAGACTAATACCATAATTAGTAGAAGGATGTAAGCAAATTTGAGACTACAGGAAGAGCAATGTCTACATCTTTCAGCAATCAATTTCTTTTCACTTTACTGAAACTTTTGTGTTGAGTGGCATTGACTCTTCTTTATTACCTAAATATATGCTTAGAAATGTGTTATAGGAATACTGCTTTCTTCACACCTCCTTGGAAAGTGAATTCTAATTATGATAGATGATATTAATAAACAGTTGACATTTGAAATACATCTAAAATAATTCTACCAAACTACCACTCTGAAACATTTCATTCAGCTTTAATTTATTAACAATTGTGTCTCATCTGAAAGCCAGAAAAAACATGGCATTCAGCACCTATTTCCTTCATTCCCATTTCATTACATTGCCCAATCTAAGTTGCAAACCCAGGGAGAAGATGAGACAAAACCCAGGAAATCAGCTTTGCTTTCTTCTTAATGTTTGTTATCCAAAGCCCTGTTAGTCTTTTTGAAAATACAGTACAAAAACAAAATACAAAAAGTGCTATTTCCAACGCCTTGAATTTATTTGTTAGACACATTGATCCTCCTTGCATTTGTTAAATTATGCTGAGCTAACATGAATTCAAGACTTATGGTCATTAGAAGCTCCAAAGATACCTGAAATTCTAGATTAGAATTAATCCAAGAGTTCCAATGAGTGTTAATGTCAAAGCATATTAATAGAAAATTTACATGTAAAGAATTCTGGTGGCTATTTAATCAGGGAAATACTATGATAAACACAGGCAAACATATCTCTGTGATAATGCTTCTCCCAGCCTTTGTAATAATTACAAGCTTTATGAATTTCCAAAAGGCAGTGATCCATCACACTTACAAAGCAAGTCTTACAAATGTCTGGCATTTCTTTCTGTCTCCTTTACCCAGGATTTTCTTATTTAGATGCATGTTTATCCAGCAATATCTGGAGATTATCCAAAATCTGCAAACCATTGCATTAGTCACATCAGAATGTGAATAAACCAATATATGTTTTAAACTCTAGAGTAAATCCATAACACAAATTCTTCTCAAAAAGTAAGACAAAAATATTTCAGCATCATAATTCCTTGACCTGAGAACATTTCACATCAAATAAGTGACAAAGAAAAGTTTTCACAGACCTTTGCAATAACTTTAAATGCATTGTATACTAACAAAGAATGAAAACTGGTGTGATAAAATCTTGAATATACTCTATCTTTTTTATAAAAATGATTTCTTGATACATATTTTCTCTCTCTCTTTGTATTTGAGAAACAGAGAGACAGAAAGACAAAGAAATCTCCTAACCCCTGTTCAATCTCCAAATGCCCAAGACAGCTGGGGCTGAGCCAGGTTGCAGCTGGGAGCAACAAACTCAATCTGAGTCTCCTGCATGGGTGGCAGGGACCCATGCACTTGAGCCATCACCTGCTTTCCTCCCTCCCCCTGCCAGGGTTCACATTACCTGGAAGCTGGAATTGAGAGTGGAGCTGAAACTCAAATCCAGGCACTCCAAAATGGGATGTGGGTATCCCAAGCAGTATCTTAACAAGTACACCAAATGCCCACCCCAATGTACTACTTTTAAGATCAAAATAGTTTTGAAATTTTTAGTAGTATAAGCTACAGTTCACATTTCACAAATTTATCTTGTTGTTTTATTACATAATGTTATTCCAAAGTACTATCTTTTAACATTACAGGAGATGGGCAGGCTTTTGATACAGTGGGTTAAGTCACAGCTTGGGATGCCTGCATCCCATATCTGAGTGCCTGCTTTGAGTCCGGGTTACTCCACTTTTGATCCAGCTTCCTGCAAATGAGCACAGGCCTCCTAAGAGGCAGTAGATGATGGCTCAAGTAGTTAAGACCCTGCCATTCACTTCGGAGACCTGAATGGAGTTCCAGCTTCCTCCCTGTGGACTGGCCCACATCTGACTGTTGCATGCATTTAGGGAGTGAATCAGTGAATGTAAGATTTCTCTGTCTCTATTTTTCAAATAAAATAAAAATTTTTTTTTAATTTGACGGAAGCAAGTATCTTTCAATGGTAGAAGAAATTTCAGATGATTATCTGCAGTAACTAATGACAATGATGGCTCATGGATATTTTCAATGCAATTTGAAAAACAGTCATTTCATTGAATTTCACTGACATCACAAAAAAGGTAAGAGGGCCAAATATTCATGCATAGAGTCATGAATTCTCCATACTGAAAAGAAGAAAGGGTAAGAAGGAGAGAGAGGGAAAGAGAGAGAGAGAGAAAGAGAGAGCGAGCGAGAGCATGCTAACAGAGGAGCAATGAAGGAGACATGGAAAGATCTAGAGAAGGAAAGAGGGAGGGATGTACAATGGGAGGAGAGGGAGAGAGAGTGCAACAGAGCCAGAGCTAATGGTCTCATAGTGTGATTTTACTGCTACATGATCCTGGTGTCTTTCCACTTCTATCCCAAAGTCAGCTGGCAGTTGGCCACTGATTTCTGTATTCATTGTCTCCTTAAGCAGGAACAGAGAGCAGAACTGTTAAGGAGGAGAGGCAGGAGTGTAAATGGGTGAAGAAAGTAGGAAGCTGTAGTCACTAATAGACACAAGTCTGTACTTTAGAGAAAGAAGCACAGATCCGTGGTTTAGAGAGATCTCCACAGAACTTGTGAGCCAGAGAAGGAAGCAACAGCTTCCGAATCTGTAGTATCTGCCCTCCCATCCTCAATTCCGAAATATGTACTTAGGTACAAAGGAAGACACCAGCGATGATTAAAGCGGCCACCTAGAACAGCCAAGAGTGCTAAGCACCTAGCGAATCCCACAAAGCCACAGCAATGAATGAGGACAGACTAAGTATCTATGACAGTGCAGTGACTACAGACGTAGCTAGACTTTATTACAGGGATGCCTTCGTTGAGTAATATCATCCTACCCTGAGGTGCAACAGCTGCAAAAGAGAGGCCAAAAAAAATATAATAACCCAATCATCTCTTTTTCCAGGTTAGTAGTTGCTTAAAAACCCAAGGAATCTGCATACTCAGCACTTGGAAGTTCTTCAAGGAGCCAAACTTAACTAAGCCTATGTGTGTGCTACAGAAGACAGGAGAATTTTCAAATCTTGGTGCCCATATTAAGTCAACTCATTCTTTTGTAAAAGATGTATTTATTCATTTAAAATGTAGAGTGTCAGAGAGAGGGAGGGAGAAACAGCAAGAGAGAGAAAGGAGAGAGGGAGAGGGGGAGGTAGAGAAAGGAGATGGTGAGGAGGAAGAGGGGAGGGAGAAGGTGAGGGAGAGGAGGGAGGGGGAGGGAGAGGATGAGGAGGGAGAGGGAGAGGAGAAAGAAGGAAAGAGAAGGGAGGGGGAGGGAGGGGAGAGGGAGAGGTATCTTCCAACTGCTGGTTTACTCTTCAAATGGCTGTAACATCCAGTGCTGGGCCAGGCCAAAGTCAGTAGCCAGGAATCACATGGAAGCCTCCCACATGGCTGGGAGCAGTTTAAATATTTGGACCATCTTCCCTTGCCTTCCCAGGCACATTAGCAGTAAGCTGCGTTGGAAGCGGAGTATCTGAGACCCAAATCAACATTCCTTTATGGAGTTGCATTGCAATTGGATACTTAACCTCCTGCCCCACAACACCAGCCCCAGTCTACTTCATTCTCAATGAAAAGGTTTAGAGAAGCCTAAGAAAAAGATAAAGGAATGATTCAAACCATGGCTCAAAGTAATGATTAGCCCATTGGCAAACTGCCTCATAAGCATGATCACTACTATGGGAAAGGATTTAGTAGCTTATCAATTACATATCAGAAAAATCACAACAACCAAAGACTTCGTATTTGCTTTCTAAAAATTAAAAAAAAAAAGAGAGAAAGAAAGGAACCAGAGATAAATTACTTTTATGGTGTTCAGTAAAAGGATGAGAAAATTCCTTCTTGGAAGAATAGAAAACAATATGGACTGGGGCCTGTTGTAGTATAGCAGGTTAGGTAGCTCTTGTGACACAGGCATCCCATATGGTCACTGGTTCAAGACCCTGCTGCTTCGCTTCTGATCCAGCTTCCTGGGAAGATAGTGGAGTATGGCCCAACTGTTTGGGCCCTGCACCCACGTGAGAGACATGTTAAGAAGCTCCCAGCTCCTGGTTTCAGATCAGCCCATCCCCAGGCATTGCAGTCATTTGGAGAGTGGACAAGCAGAAGGAAGATATTTCTCTCTCTCTCTCTCTCTCTCTCTCAATCTCTGTAACTCTGTCTTTCAAATAAATAAATAAAATCTTAAAAAATGTGAACAAATGTTCCATAATTGGGAACCCAAAAACATGCGAAATGATAGCATAAAATAATATTATCCTTCAATAGCAGTGAAACTTCTGTCTTGTTCATTTTGCTGTCATGGTGTTACTCAGACAACAAGCTTCAGGGATATATAACATATGTGGTAAAATATACTTTATCAGTTTCTGTCTCTCTCTCTCTCACTGTCTAACTCCACCTGTCAAAATATATATGTGTGTGTATATATATATATATACTTTATCAGTTGTCTCTTGTGATT
Source organism: Oryctolagus cuniculus (assembly GCF_964237555.1). Taxonomy (NCBI): domain Eukaryota; kingdom Metazoa; phylum Chordata; class Mammalia; order Lagomorpha; family Leporidae; genus Oryctolagus; species Oryctolagus cuniculus. Next base: position 77,353,234 of record NC_091433.1, on the reverse strand, counting down.
TCAAAACATTCCTCTAAACTTTCCCCATGTTCAGGGCTGTCCAGTTTTATTTTTTCCTGAAATTTTAATTTTATTTGACTTTTAATTAGCAGCTAATTGTACAGATTTAAAGGGCTCAGTGTTATACCCTAATCTATGCATAGAATTCCACTCAAGCCAATTGCCATATCTATTTTCTCCATAAGTTTTCAACAATTTGTTTTTCAAATGTTAGCTTTGGCAGTCATTTTACAACTAATTTCTACAGCTATAAGATCACCCTAGAAGCCTCCTCATTTCCAATACTGAGATTAAAGTATTTGCTGATTTTTTCACTAGACATTTGTGTGCATTCATTGTTAATATAATATAATTCTTGCATTTTCTTATTAAGGAATATGTTTTATGGTAGTCTTTTTGTGTCATTGAGCAATATCTCAGCATAAACTAGATTTGGTTCAGGAGAACATGTGGTTGTGGAGAATGAGTGTGTCATGCATTTTCATTTTTTGAAAAATAACTTATTTATTTATTTGTTTATATTGATTGTATGAAAGACAGAGGGATGGAGATAGAGATCTCCCATTCACTCATTCACTCCCTAAATGACTACAGCAGTGGAGGCTGGGCCAGGCTAAAGCCAGAAGCCTGGAGTTGAATTCAGTCTCCCAAGCGAGTAGTCAGGTTCCATGTGCTTGAACCTCCCCTTCTGCCTCCAGGGTGTGCAGCAGGAGGAAGTTGGAAGCAGAAGTGGAGCTCAGTGTTGAACCTAGGCATTCTGATATTGGATGTGGTTATTCCAAGCAGTGTCTTAGAAAAATCTCTGCTTCAGTTTGTCATACATTTTCTAATATTTTACTGTATTAATCAGAGTGACTCCACGAACTAGTATGTGGTACAAATAGGATTTTGGTCCAGATTCTGACTTTAAAGCCTTTATCTTATCTATTTTCCAGTATTATTTTAGAAAAGAAAAAAAGAGTTGCCTAATAGGTCCTTAATTTTTCTGAATTATAAGCATCATCATAAAAATCTTTTCCCTAAAATTCTGTAAATTTCAATTTATGTAGAGGATTGATGAAGATTAAAGGCACAAGATCACATAAGAAGTTTCTCTAATATTTGTTGCCAAACTGCTAGGAGAGATGTTATTGCTGTTTTTTTTTTTTTATTTGCTAAATTGACTTTCACAACCTTTTGAGGATACTTTGCAAAATAATCTCTTTTTTTTATTATTTTTTGACAGGCAGAGTGGACAGTGAGAGAGAGAGAGACAGAGAGAAAGGTCTTCCTTTGCCGTTGGCCTCCAATGGCCGCCACGGCCGGTGCGTTGCGGCCGGCGCGCTGCGGCCGGTGCACTGCGCATATCCGATGGCAGGAGCCAGGTACTTATCCTGGTCTCCCATGGGGTGCAGGGCCCAAGGACTTGGGCCATCCTCCACTGCACTCTCTGGCCACAGCAGAGAGCTGGACTGGAAGAGGGACAACTGGGACAGAATCCGGCACCCCGACTGGGACTAGAACCCCGTGTGCCGGTGCTGCAAGGTGGAGGATTAGCTTAGTGAGTCGCGGCGCCGGCCGAAAACAATCTTAAACATAAAAATATCCTGTTTATAGATTTAACATTTTCAGAAGACACATACTCAGTTCAATCATGTTCTGAAAGAATTCAGAATGGTGCACATGGAAATCCTCCTAAAGTTTGTCCACAGTCAAGTGAAACCTCTGAAAAACTCAAGTATAGCAAATTTGGCAGCATGAAAAACTAAAGGTTAAAAAGTTCACTACCCTGAAGAGTACAATTTTTGAAGCAAAAGTCATCTTGGAAAGTCCTTTTAGTCAACGTGGTCAATGTCAGTGATTATGGCTGGAAAGGTCTCTTTCCCAGGTGACTCACTCCCCATTGCCAATGCTCAGCCCACGGGATGTCACTGTGGGTATCCACTTACACTCACATGGAGAGAGAGTTGGTAATGAATCATGAAACCCTGGAATAGATGTGTATTCTCAAGTGATAGTCATGGGATTTCCCAGAGCCAAAAGAAAAGCTTCTCTCCTTTATCTCCCAAAATTTCTTAAGGACTACTGCCTACATTATTTTTCTTAAAAATATTCCCATCTCCTTTTCCCAGAGTGTTCTGTGTTTTAATTTCTCCTTTTAATTTCAGAAACTAATTGTTTTAGTTTAGGACATATTGTGTGCAGATGATGCAGTGTTTAACATATGAATTAACTTCAAAGAGTTAGTGGAAAATGGAATGAAAGGATAAGTTTATTTTGATGCAAAACTTTTTGAAATAAAAGCATACTAAGGGGATTCAAAAACTTCTTGGCAAGTTTATATTCCAAAAATTAGATTTCAAAGTTTTTAAAGGTTTATTTATTTGAAAGTAGAGTAAAAGAGAGAAGAGGGAAAGACAGAGATAGAATGATCTTCTATCTGCTGGGTCACCTTCAAATGCCTGAAACAGCTGAGGCTGGTCAGGGTGAAGCCAGGAACTCCCTATGAGTCTCCCACATGGGTGGCAGCAACTCAAGTACCTGGACAATTATTTTTGTACCCCATAGGTTTATCATTTAATTTCTTTTTCCCCCACAATTTTTGGGTATACATTTATTTATTTTTGTTTATTTGAAAGAGAGAAAGGGTGGGGGGGGAGAGGGAGAGAGAGAGAGAGAGAGAGAGAGGAAGATAGAGAATCTCCTATCTATTGGTTCACTCTACAAATGCTCACAATAATTGGGTCTGGGGCAGGCTGCAGGCAAGAGTTGGGAACTCAATCCAGGTCTCATGTGGGTGGTAGGAACACAGCTAGTTGAGCTGTCTACTATCTACTGTCTACCTTTTACAACTACCTGCTATCTCCCAGGGTACACATTAGCAGGAAACTGGATTGGAAAGTGGGGACAAGGACTTGCACCCAGGAACTCCAATATGGGATGAGGGTGGGATGAAGGTGTCCCAAGCAGTCTTAACTGCTATGCCAAATTCCCACTCATATTTTTCCACAAACTTTTTCACCTTCCTTTATATTGCCATAAATACATAATAGCAAACTTAGCAACAAAAGAAATGTCACTGTTTTTTGATATTTTCCTGGCAGCTGAAGGAGATTTTGAGGCAACTGTATTTTCCTACTAAGCATCTTTTTATCCATTTTCTTTGAATATGAGGATGAACCCAGTCAACTGATGCCAGTTTGCAGGCATTTCATGGATTACTGAAAAAGTCAATTTAATGTGCATCTTGTACCTTACAAACCACAATCATTCCAGAGGTTAACCTTATGAAGCAATTAAGAAAAATCATCCAAGTATTGTGAAATGACCTAGAATCAGAGATCACTGGGCTTGACAAAGACTCCTTTTATAGAGAAAGCTAAGTATACTGTTGGACTTGAGTAAATAATAGTCTTTGGAGATGTGGAGATTGGCACCTAGTTCTGCTCCAATAGAGATGATATAACAGAGAAAAACAGAGATACCTTTTGCTTTTGTAACAGAAGGAACAAGGGAAGATCACTTGGGAATTCACAGGGCAAGATTTCCAATACTAAATGAGGTTAATTGTGTCTTTCAAAGAGGAGATTGTGCTGATAGTGTTTTAGTTAACCTAAGAATGGCAATTTTCAAACTTTTATCTATTATTTACTGGATAATACATGCATCACTGGCAAATATAGGACAGAATTTAGAAACCTGACACATAAGAAGTGAATCCCATTTGCCCTTTTGTACGCAAGAGGCAGGTTATAATGTGATGCTAAGAAAAATCAAAATCTGGGGGCCAGCACCACGGCTCACTAGGCTAATCCTCCGCCTGTGGCACCGGCACCCCGGATTCTAGTCCCGGTCGGGGCGCCAGATTCTGTCCCGGTTGCTCCTCTTCCAGTCCAGTTCTCTGCTGTGGCCCGGGAGTGCAGTGGAGGATGGCCCAGATCCTTGGGCCCTGCACCCGCATGGGAGACCAGGAGGGAGCACCTGGCTCCTGGCTTCAGATCAGCGCAGCGTGCTGGCTGCAATGCACCGGCTGTAGCAGGCATTTGGGGGGTGAACCAACTGAAAAAGGAAGACCTTTCTCTCTGTCTCTCTCACTGTCTAACTCTGCCTGTCAAAAAAAAAAAAAGAAAAAAAAAGAAAAGAAAAGAAAAAGAAAAAGAAAAATCTGGATCAAGAACACAATGGGGTTATTGCCTAATAAAAATAACTTTTTACCCTGGTGGAAGCTACAACTTTAATATGAGTTTACAGTTTTCATGAACTCTGTATTACTGAGTTATTAGAATTTACAGTTTTTATTCTCTGAGCTTTATAAGAACTCAGAACTCTTAAACTAATTTTCTTATAAACTTAGAAAAACATGTATGTAAATTACCAAGGAAATATCTACAGTAATACATTATTGAAGCAGCGAAACTTAGGAGGCTCAGTATGAAAAGAAAATTAGAAATTGAGAAGTGAATTTATTCTTAGCTGAAATTATACACTTTATTTTCTGCATATTTTTCTTCTTCTAGTATGTCATTTAATGATATTTTGATGACCTCATATTTCAAGATGGAAATGTCTTCATGAACACGTCTTACAAAATTAATGGTCATGACCAAAATTTTCCAAATAAGATTACTGTCACAATAAAAAGAAGTGACACTTATGGGTCACATTTTCTTAAAATATAAATGAGGTATGAGAATAGTAAATATATGGGGATCTTCAAAAACATATGGAAAATGAATGTTATGAAAAATTATACATCAAAAATTTTTGCACCAAAATCTACATTTTTAAATTCTATTTTGCATTAACTTCCTTTCCTTTCCTTTCCTTTCCTTTCCTTTCTCTTCTTTTCTTTTCTTTTCTTTTCTTTTCTTTGACTGGCAGAGTAGACAGTGAGAGAGACAGAGAGAAAGGTCTTCCTTCCGTTGGTTCACTCCCCTAATGGTTGCTACGGCCGGCACTGCGCCGATCCAAAGCAGGAACCAGGTGCTTCCTCCCGGTCTCCCACGTGGGTGCAGGGACCCAAGCATTTGGGCCATCCTCCACTGCCCTTCCGGGCCACAGCAGAGAGCTGGACTGGAAGAGGAGCAACCAGGACTAGTACCCAGCGCCCCAACCGGGACTAGAACCCGGTGTGCCGGCGCCGCAGATGGAGGATTAGCCAAGTGAGCCATGGTGTCGGCCTTGCATTAACTTTCTAAAGTATCTTTGTATTTGAGGGAAAAAGAGATGCACAATCATTTTTTGCTTGGTTTAGACTATATTATATTCAGTTATTGATCACTAATTACCATTTCTTTTTAAAAATTATTTACTTGAAAGGAAGAACAACATAGAGAGACAGAGACAGAGAAGATACACAGATAGATAGATAGATCTCCCATCTGCTAGTTAACTCTCCAAACACTTGCAATAACTGGTTCTGGGCCAGACTGAAACCAGGAGCCAGAAATTCTGTCTGGGTCTAGCACATGAGTGGCAGGAACTCAAGTACTGCAGCATCATCTGCTGATTCCTACTTGCTTAAGCAGGAAGCTGGATTGGAAGCAGAGCTGGCACTCAACCTCAGCACTTAATATGGGATGCAGGTGTCCCAGGTGGTATCTTAACTCTCTGTGCCATAATGCCAGCCATTAGTAGTCATTTCTTCATCTGATTTTGTTAATATTCAGTCTTGTTTTCAATGGCATCTAGCATTTGATTCTGTTTGAGAAACAATCTTTTTTTGAAATCACATTAAAAATGGAATAACACCACAGCATTTGGAAAGTCATCTAGTGAAAAATATTTAAGTGAATTTAATATTTTAAGTAAGGAAAATTTCCTTCATAAACATATATGATATGTCTTTATAAGTATATTAAAATTAAATTAGTTCATTTAAAAATTACATTCAAGTGTGATTATATCTATATCTGTCCTTAATGTGATTGACCTCAATTACAGTATTTGTTTTGGGAAATAAAATAAAATAACTATAATTCATCCATGTTATTCTATCTGTGATGGACTGAGAGACTAAAATAATTTCTACATGATTTCAAAATCTCTGAGTACCCTTATTCCCAAATATATGATGTGATTGCTATGATAGGCAAAGTTTTTACTTTTCAACCATTCATTGAGGCACTGGGAAGAAATACTTGAACTAGAAGAAGACAAAGTGGCCAATGGAAATTATCACAATGTCTCCAACCTGAGCTGCTTCAATACATTATAACGATTTCAACTGGGTTTAGCATTAAAATAGGTTTTCCCTGGCACTCCACAGAGAGCAGAAATGATAGTCAAACCCCGAAAATACTGATTTTGATTCATATCAATCAATCCAAACCATGCTGATCTCACCTGATAACTCTGAGTCAGTCAAGGCCATGTTTGCTCAACCACTTGCCATAGCTGCACTGACTATAACTTCGGACAAGCATGACCATGAAAGGAATTATAATAATGAGATAACCATTTTAGTTACAGTGTGTTGCATTTTATAGCTTTCAGAGTGAGTTCACAATCATTACCTGATTTGTCCTTCTCAGGCAATTTAATACTTATTTCACAGAATAAACAAGATACGAGTAATGCCTGGCTTAAGTCACATAGAGTCCCTTCAGTATTTTCATCAGGATCAAAAGATAAGATGTTTTAAATATATACAGTTATTTATCAAAATTAAGAGAAGTGCAATGCAACTATACATAAATGTCAGTAAAGCTAAAGATATATTTTGTCTAGAAAAATCAGGGAAGCAGCAAGTCATTTGTAGAAATTCCTGCTTCTGTTTGTCATAATTACAAAAATAGAGAAATTCTTCAGATGTTTACTAATAGAGTAGACGACCCAGCACACTTAATTTTCTGCAGACAGAAATGTTTACTGAGTCTAAATTGAACAACAATTCATTTGTCTGGCTTATGGAAGCAGTGTCTCATTCGAAATCCTATGACTAGCCACAAAAGCATATAGAAACATCACTAGCCTGGCCTGGTTTTCATTTTATTTAACTTCCTATACGTCAAAACTCAATAATATTATACTTAGTTGCCATTGTAGAAATACTATTGTTTTATAGTTAAATTTACTTACAAAGATGCCTTTGTTAAAAACCTAAACTAAGTATTAGGATATAAATATTACAGATTTATGGGAATTGATGAAATGAATAAATACATTCTGAAGTTGTAAAACACTACTACTTTCTTCATGCCCATTTAGCTGACAACTAAAAATGAGAACATCTTGTAAAACATTTTACAAAATGTTAAATTATTTTACTGTATGTGCCAAGGCTCAGAAACCTTCTAATGGTTAAGTGGTGAAGTTAAAATGTTTTAATTGCCACCATAGTAGGATTCGTTGAATATGGCATTAAAAATAAAGAGTGCTGTGGAAAACACTTAATTATTTTTTGGACTACGTGCAGTTTGGCTTGTTCATGTAGTTACAAAAAACAAATGTTTGTCCAAAAAAACGCTGAGAATCATGTCTCCTGGGAAACTTACACAAGGTCATAGTTTTATGAGCACACACACACACAAGAAAACTTGTAAAGCAAGTTAGCATGTAATATGAGAAAGTAAAGAAGTAGTTGGAGAAAAATTTGATTCTGTTGCTTTTCTGTTAAGAAAAAATGCACCGTCTTCCTAAAATACTATACTTCATATACAAAACACATTCACACAGCACATTATTTTCTTGAAAGATCATTTCCACCACGTTCCTGGGAAGACAAAGAGTAAAGATCAAATGACAGAAATATTAGAGAGAATGAGGAATTGGGCTTGGAACAAAACTGCCTGATGGATGTAGAATAGAGAAAGAAGTAAAAAAGTTTCTTAATATTTGCCAAATGTGCAGAGAATTGGGGCAGTATGGTGTGGGGTATGTAGGTGATGTGGATCATGGAGGATAGACAAGCTTCTCTGTGACTTCTATGAAAAACTGGGATCTTGATTTATTTACTCATCAGTGAATCCCTGTGTGCCCAGTGCCTGGGCTAGGGAGACTCACAAAATCTATCTGTTGAGCAACTGAATGAGTAAATAAAGATATGAGAATTGACTTGATGTCAGAACCTATGGACAGTTTACTACCAACTATGTGGGATACTCCTTTGTTCATAAATGACTCTTTATTGTCAATCAAAATGACTCCTTAGCTTATAAAAGCAAATATTATAAATAGACATCACAAGCATGGAAATGTTTGCCTTTGGTAAAGAAAGGAAGAAAGGAGATCATTGCATAAAAACTCCCATGTGTAGCAGACACCCACACTGAACTACATTATACACATGCTGCCCAGGCAGAACCATAATTCATGGATCTGTTAAAATATATGTATTAGATTATGTCTCTTTATTCCTCAACAATCTCCAAAAGTTATCACGACATTCAGGAGGCAAAAAACGAAGGATGCTCAAAGGCTCTAAACCCCTTGTCTCTTGGATCTTTATCCCCCAGGCTTCAGATGCCACCCTCTGCTACAGCCACATCTGCCTCCACAACTCCTGTTTCAGGCCCTTCAAGCCTGCCATCTTGGGAGACTCTCCAGTTCCTGCATTCTACTCCCAGCTGCACAGCTGGCTCACTCACTAATGTCTTTTCTCTTGTAATACCTTCTCTATAGCTCCTTCTCTGGCTTCTCTGTCTAAAATTATTCATTCTATTTCCTTTCCTTCTTTATTTTGAATTATCACAATCTTGCAGCATCCTAAAGTCTTCAAAGATTATTGAAAAATATGTATTATGCAAAAAAAAAACTACACATGAATTTCAAAGTGTTCAATCCAGGTACTCTGATACGGAATGTGGGCATCTTTACCAGCATCTTGACTGCTCAGCTAAAAGCTCACCCCAGTATATTAATTTTTGAAACAAATTTTCCAGTTGGTTTTTATCCAAATTTTATATTTGGGCTCACTGCCTCCAGCATGTTGTGATTCCCAAAATGAGAATGACAACCCTTTTGTGTGGCTTGGTTTGTTCTCAGGGTTACATACTTAGAGAGGATCCTCTCAGCTGGCCAGTTTGTATGTAAGGAAGGTGGCTCTGCTCTTTTTATCCCTGTCAAGGAAGCTGATATACAGGGAGATGTGCCCTGATCTAGTTCTCAAAGTTAAGTTCAACATTCTTCCATGCTGCCTGGGATAAGTCTAAAGATGAGCTTCCTCCATAAAGAATTAGCTAAATCTTCATAATGCAGTATTTCCAGCAGCACTTAAAACATTATTGGAACTTTTCCATGTTATCAAGGTCATATGCAGCACAAGAGAGACAACGGATAACCAGGTAAAATGAAATTTGGGAAGAATTACATGGTGTCTCTATACAGTTTCTAAGCTTTTAGGATCTGGCATCTGTACATGGTTACTAAATGTTACATTCCTTTACTGCTTCAGCCTACACTGCCCTTTTCCTTCTCAATTGTTTTTGCCTTCAAGCTCAGTACCATACGGCACAGTGTGTGGGCCAATATTCACACCTTTAAGTTTTCTGCTTTGCCTATATTGCTCTTGAAAGCAGGAATTATATGCTATATTTCTTCAAAAGGAACTTGACAGATGGTAGATTCCACAACTAATACTGTCATTGTGGCCCCTCAGGTTTGATAAGCTGGGTCAGCTCCCAAAACAGGTTCTACTAATAATACTTGAGCCCTTGTTATACACTGTTCTGGGGGCTATCACAGATCCTGTAGTATATCAAGCTGAGAATATCAGTTCAAGGCAATGTAGTCAAATCTGTAGGGTTATCATTAGGCTCAAGTGGTTGCACCACTTATTTTGCATTGTCATAATTTAAAACATTGTCTATTTCTAGAGGACAACCTTAATTGTGGCTTAGATATCTATTTTTAAGCACATTATTATATTTCAAATCTTTGTTATTGACACATTTCTCTTCATTTGGATAGCTCTTTGATTGTAACTAGCATTTTAAAAAAATATATTTCTCTAAGTGTACTGAGAACTTTCCCTGAATTTAGTACAGTCATCTGCTCACATTAACTGATAAATATTTACTGAATGAAAGAATGCTGACACAATTTCTTAAAAGCCACCATTTCATATATCTATTTTGCTGAATTATTTAAAAATATACTTTTATCAAACAAATATTGCTATACATTATAAAATATACTCCACTCATGTTATATTAACATAATTACTGGATTATTTTTGAAACCAAATCATGATATATGAAGTTAGAAATAAAAATTACTTATAAAAGATATGAAGTTAAGTAGAACATTATTTTTAAATATGTCAGCCATGACAGAAAAAAAGTGAAAAATAGTAAAATGTTTATTTTTAAGAGACTAGGAGAACTTCGGTTAATTTAATTAATATCTTAGAGATATAAGAACTGGTAAGGTACTAGGAAGAATGAAACAAGAAGTTTTCTAGAGGAATTTTATCTATATACAGCCGACATACAGCTGATAGGAACCTTTTTGATGAGTCAGGTGGTTTAGTTTGATGACTCAGTTTAGTTTCACTCACTTCCCTTGCCATTGCCTTAAGAAGTAATAAAATTTTTTGTACGAGTAGAAAGAACAACATAAATTTTCGAAAACTTTTACTTTTTCTTCTCTATTATGATACAGTATGAGAATATTTGAAAAGAGGAATTGTTTATTAATTCTCCAAATTATTATCATTTATCATCTTATCTAAAGTCCTTTTTTAAAGTACAGAGTAGGTTCAAGAAAAACTATCACAGACCATGAGACTGGATAGTAAAGTAATAGTTGAAAAACTGATAAACTGATCAAGATGTGAGAATTATGACCCTGAATACAAGTATTGAAAGCAATTAGTAGATGATACAGAATTCCTTCCAATGTTGGGAAAGGACTATTGCAAAGATGATTTAAAAATAAAGTAGACTGATTCTACAAACTACAGAATACAAAGTTAAGTCATTTGTGGAAACTGAACAACCAAATATTATCAGCTCAGAATTTTAATTCTAGCCAAAAATTGAGCACTATTGGTTTTTGTGTGTGACTTCAATGAAACAATTTGGCAGGACTCATAACTTTAGAGTTGAAAGGAACTTTGCAATCCTCTATCTTATCTATAAGGGATACAAGGCTGCAAATGATAAAGCAGTCTTCCCAGGGTCAACCTTAGGAAGAATTAAAACACACAACTAATTCCCAGCCTACTGCTATTTCAACAAAATGAAGTTCTTGATTTTTGTGGAGCCTTGATAAGATACAGTCAATAAAATGTTCTAACACATGGTGAGCCCATTACAGAATTCCCTTGTTATTTGAAATGCTAAGTTGACATTTGAGAAAACTTCAAAATAATCTTTTGTTCTCTGTTACCACAGAGATCAAACTGTACCATATCTGAAAGGAATCAACTGATATTAAATCACCACTACAATTTTGAAATCATAAGTGTTGCTGGCACTTTGGAGTCAGTAGTTGAATGTACTTCAAGTGACCTTTTGAAATATGGACTAAATCTGTAATTGCAATCCCTCCCTCCACCCACCAACTCAGGTTTGGTGATGCTTTTAGTACTTCCTTACCTGTGTTTTGTGTAATTAAATATCCAAAACCAAATCCATAGCTTTTCTCCACTTAGAAAAAATATGTGCTTATAATAGCTCGGCAAAAATTCCTAAAAATTGTACTCACTGTTAATTTGGGAAATAATTTTGTACAATAACATATTTTAAAATTAGTTTTAACATTTAAAAATGTATTCATATTGTTTATTTGAAAGAGAGACAGAGAGGAAGGCAGATAGAGATAAAGATTTCCCACCCCCTGGTTCACCTTTCAAATGCCCACATCAGCCAGGCACAGCCCAGGAATTAGGAACTCAATCTGGTTTTTTTTTTTTTTTTTTTTAGATTTATATATTTATTTGGAAGGCAGAGTTATAGAGACAGAGGGAGAGATGAAAGAGAGAGAGGAGTGAGAGACAGAGAGAGAGAGATCGAGAAATCTTCCACCTACTGGTTCACTTCCCAAATGGCTATCACAACCAAGGCTATGCCAGGCCAAAGCCAGGAGCCAGGAGCTTCTTCTGGGTCTCCCATGTGGGTGCAGGGGCCCAAGGACTTGGGTCATTTTCTACTGCTTTCCCCAGAAGCCAGATCAGAAGCGGAGCAGCTGGGGCACACCCAAATGGGATGCTGGTGCTGCAGGCAGTGGCATAACCCACTGTGCCACAGAGGTCCTCAATCTGGTTCTACCACATGGTGGCAGGGACACAAGTACTTGAGCCATCAACTGCTGCCTCCCAGGGTGCACACTAACAGGAAGCTGAAATCAGTGTGGAGCCCATGCTTGAACCAAGGCACTCCTCTATGGCATGTTGGTGTCCCAAGGGTATTTTAACTGCTATACTAAATGCTTGTATGATATAATAATACAGAGTATTCTTTTGTAGAATAAAATTAAATTCATTAAACAGCCGAAAATGTTAACCTTCAATTTAATTCTATTACCACAGATCAGTATATTTCTTATATCTAGTTAATGAATTATTCTCTAAAATATGATTTCTAAATAATACATGAAAGAAATCCATAGTTTGATTTTCTAAAAACAACTTCTAAAAGTTCTTTAATGAATAGTTCTCTTGAAAGCTCCATTTTTCTTGTTGTGTCTTTGGGGAATTTCTGAGCTCTGTGAACTTCTATGTTTTTTCAGATTTCTTCTTCTCCCTCCCCCTCTTTCAATCTGCGTTCCCCCCGCCCCTCTGCTTTCTGGGACAGGAAGTAGAGGGTGTTGGCCTTTTCTGGATCTTCCCCAAAGTCAGAAGGTGGTCTTTTCAGAAAGATTTTAAGTCCTGGATTTCTTCCTGGTTCTTTCTCTAAATAACTGTATCAATAAACAAATTGTGAAAGTTTGGTCTCCCCCCTCTTTCAGCCTCCAAGCTTTATGAGGAAACTTCAAAAAGTTAAATAGAAAAATGGAATTAAAAGATAGGAGTGTTTGGCACAGTTTCTCTTTTTTTGAAAATCAATGCAGCTTGTTCTTGAACTTTTTAAAGACCACTTGTATGTACGCATTTCAAAAAAATTTTGAAGTCCTCATGTTAATGACCAAGTGATTCCTTTAAGTCTAATTCCTGGGATTTTCTGTTTGCCTCCTAGAGAATTAAGTAACATCTCTTTGTTCGCTGGTACTGCACTGCGTTTTCTGATGGGATAGGATATGGAGCAGCGCTGGGTGTGCACAGTGTGGCACCCTGTGTACTCTGGGCTAACACTGTGGCCCTGCTCCTTCAGCACAGCCAAGCTCCTGAAGGGCTGCTGCTATGATTTCCCTTTCCTATCTGGTCTAAATACTGACTTCTTTGATTTTTAGAAAAAAAAAAAAAAAGGAAATGTTATGGAAAAACTGCTTCCTGTGAATAAGCACAATAAAACTAGAAGGATACAAATGCCACATAACATACTCTATAAAAAGATTTTTGTGCACAACTCTTTTTATAAGTTTATGAGTAGGAGGGTGGCCCGGGGAATGCCTCCTCCGCTCACCCAACATTGCTTTGTGTGCACTGTGCCTGGAAGGCTCTCCTGATTCTTTTCTGCCTATTTTTGAATCTTCCCACTCTTCAGTCTAGTTCAAATTAGTTCATACTGCCCCTCCAAACCTTCCCCAGAGGATTCTGCTCACGGTCATGGGATCAGCATCTAGGGAAGTGTATGGAAGAAATTGACCACTCATTGAAGAATTGCTGAAGCCATGATCAAATGAATACAAGAGGTCAATGAAGTTGTCTTACCCCGATATGTGTGGTCCATACTGCTTGTGTGTTGTAAAATTGTGATCCTGTGGACTCATTCGAAAAGGAAGGACTGTGTTTCTTCTCTTTCTAGAAACTTTCATCTTTCATTGGCCCTTGCAAAGTGCCCCCCACTGTTCATGAGAAAAGCTCAGCGAATGCTGGTTGTCTTAATTAAGAGGTTTCCATACAACCTCCTGAGGCTCCCTGCCAAGTGTTCTGTGCATTCATTCCTATAAGTCATCATGAGAGGCATTCTGACCTGACTATGGGCTGGAGTTGGACAGGCAAATAAATCATGGTGTCTCACTTGGAGGTTATCCTAGGGTATGGGCACAGTAAACACACAGCCAGGTAAAGCTTCTGAGTGTCTCTTTATAGGGCATGAACATCCTCAGAGATGCAGGTGAGGGGCGCCAGGAGTCACATCTCACCCATTATTTTTGATAGCACACTCCTAATATTTCAAGAATAGAAGATAGTGATACACTTGAAGGGTTTATGTCCCAGCATCCTTAGGAATTCTACTTCAAATGACAAGCGCTGGTGCTCTAAGCACGAATTCTGCAGACATTTCCTTTCCTGCGATGGAATTATGTTGGTAGCATACGTTTCACACTGTGAGGGGACCAGCAAGGTCTACTGGATATACAAATATGCGCCAAAAGAATGTGACAAGGATTAACCTACCATGTCAGTAAATGAGCATCCCATGCCAATGTGGCTTAGCACGATGAAGCCACCTCCTTATGTGAAAATGCAGGATTTTAATCTAAATGGTATTTTTCAGCATTTAAACGCATATATACAGTTTTCTTCCACCTCTTTAACAAACATTCACAGTTTTGGCCTCTCTCTGAACTTCGCCTCTGCCTTTGCCTGTGCCCTTAAGTGACACCATGTAGACCATCAAGCTCCAACATGCGGGATTTTGTACAGTTTATCTCCCATCACACTTAATAATAAAAATAATTGACCCTTTCTCAAATATGAAATTATACTTATTATTGGTTGCAAACTATGCCTGAACTTTTACAGACAGCATTTTTCCTATTTCCTACCCAAACCTCCTGTGAAATGTTGCATCCCATGGTGCCGGCCCTGGCCTGAAGCACCAGCAACCCATATGGGCGCCGGTTCTAGTCCCGGTTGCTCCTCTTTCAATCCAGCTTTCTGCTATGGCCTGAGAAAGCAATGGAATATGACTTAAGTCCTTGAGCCCCTGCACCCACATGGGAGACCCGGAAGAAGCTCCTGGCTCCTGGCTCCTGGCTCCTGGCTTCAGATCAGCGCAGCTCCGGCCATTGTGGCCGTCTGGGGAGTGAACCAGCGGATGGAAGACCTCTCTCTCTGTCTCTGCCTCTCTCTGTAACTCTTGCAAATAAATAAAATAAATCTTAAAAAAAAAAGAAATGCTGCATTCCAGTTCCCCTTTTTTGACAGGGTAGGTCACAAGTTCAATGACTTACCCAGAATCACAGAGCTAGTTAGTGGCAGGGCTGGTTAGAAGCCTCCCCTCGCTTCTCTGAAACCAAAGCCCTTTCTGTCACTCACTGCCTCTATAATGTCTTCCTTATTTTTTTTTAAAGATTTATTTATTTATTTGAGAGTCAGAGTTATACAGAGAGAGAAAGAGAGGCAGAGACAGAGAGAAAGGTCTTCATCCGATGGTTCACTCCCCAGTTGGCCACAACGGCTGGAACTATGACAATCCGAAGCCAGGAGCCAGGAGCTTTCTCCTGGTCACCCATGCAGGTGCAGGGGCCCAAGCACTTGGGCCATCTTCTACTGCTTTCCCAGGCCATAGCAGAGAGCTGGATCAGAAGTGGAGCAGCCATGTCTTGAACCGGCACCCATATGGAATGCTGGCACGGCAGGCCAGGGTGTAAACCCACTACGCCACAGCACGGGCCCGCTTCCTTATTTATTTTTAAGTCAATATACAGAGTGTTTGAGGATGCTGCCTGCAACATACTGTTTGATGCTTCTGTGTGTCTCACAGCAACAATGTTAGTAAAGTGTTTATCTCAGCTGATATCCAGCTCACTTTACCATAGCAGTCATGGAGAGAAAGCACATTCCAGGAACTCTTCTTTTTCCACCCTGGCTCTTATCTGTACTATAGCAGGGAGAGCCACACTGTGAGGATGGATGGGGTAGAAAGAGACTCATATTATTCAACTGCAACCCTTTGCAGGGTGGGCATAGAACTGCTTCTTGATAGCCAGAACTCACGAGGCACACGTATTTTCGACCTAGGCTGTCCAAATTCTGTCTGAATTTATGCTAGAAAATTTTTATTAAAATTTTACCATTGCATAGCCTAGAGTAACAGATTTTATATATGCCAAGAATATCTGAAAAACCCAAAGTCTGCCTGGAACTTTAATAACCTAGTTGGCAATCCATGGCGAACAAGAGGAATAAAATAGCTTCATGTATCTTGCTCTTGATAACTTGTCTCATTGCAAATGCATCTGTTAGTTACATCTGCATAAAACAACCAGAGGTTTGTGATCCAAGTGACTTTACAAGGTGTTGCAGTCTACTCTCTAACAGCAATCTTTAGGGAAGAACACTCACTGAATCCATGCTTTATTAGTTGCTGTAGCTGCTTCTAGAGCTCCCATTACCCAATGGCTTGTTGTTGCTCATTATGATGCATATACATTAGTAATGCAAAGAATAAAAATAAATTCAAAGTTACTGGTCTTTCTCTTTGTCAATACAGACAACACACATCTGGCAATTTTGAATTGAAATACCTGGAACTATCCAAAATAGTCTCATACATATTCTTAGAGAAACAGTAAAATTGTTCAGGCAATGCTTTTTTTCTGGTTGGCAGCATTCAAGGAAATTCACAAAAGGCCATTATCTACTGAATATGCATCAGGTTTGCCATTCTTCCCTGAGAAGACCATCCTGGAATTTGGGCCTTGATTATGACTCAAAGTTTCAGATTCTATTATCTGCAAAGAAGAATGGCTGCCTGATGATTCTGACTTCTTTGTTATAGAGTAGCACAGAGTAATTTTGGGAAAATGGAACATTTAAAAACATTACTCAGGCCAGCGCCACGGCTCACTAGGCTAATCCTCTGCCTTGCGGCACCAGCACACCGGGTGCTAGTCCTGGTCGGGGTGCCAGATTCTGTCCCAGTTGTCCCTCTTCCAGGCCAGCTCTCTGCTGTGGCCAGGGAGTGCAGTGGAGGATGGCCCAAGTGCTTGGGCCCTGCACCCCATGGGAGACTAGGAGAAGTACCTGGCTCCTGCCATCGGATCAGCGCGGTGAACCGGCTGTAGGGCGCCGGCCGCGGTGGCCATTGGAGGGTGAACCAACGGCAAAGGAAGACCTTTCTCTCTGTCTCTCTCTCTCTCTCACTGTGCACTCTGCCTGTCAAAAAACAAACAAACAAACAAACCCATTACTCCATAGGACATGAATTGGTTTTTTCAGCGCTATTCACAACAGAGAAGAGAGCAATCTAGTACATACTCAGACTAAGTGGACGTTCACTTTATTTATTTATTTATTTATTTATTTATTTTTGGACATGCAGAGTTAGACAGTGAGAGAGAGAGAGAGAAAGAGAGAAAGGTCTTCCTTTCCATTGGTTCACCCCCAAATGGCCGCTACAGCTGGAGCTACGCCAATCTGAAGCCAGCAGCCAGGTGCTTCCTCCTGGTCTCCCATGTGGGTGCAGGGCCCAAACACTTGGGTGATCCTCCACTGCCTTCTTGGGCCACAGCAGAAAGCTGGACTGGAAGAGAAGCAACCAGGACAGAAGCTGGAACCCCAACCGGGACTAGAACCTGGGGTGCTGGCGCCGCAGGCAGAGGATTAGCCAAGTGAGCCGCAGCGCCAGCTAGGACATTCACTTTATAATGCTTGTCCTATTGATTGCTATTGACATTTGTTTATAAAAAAAAAAGTCTTTAATTTTGTTTACCTTTGCTTTTAGGCCTGTTAAAATAGTGAATTTGTAAAATATTCCCCATGAAGAAGATATAAATCTTTACATGCTTGATTGCCTCCAGACTGAGGCTGGTCACTTCTAGTTGTGGGGAAGCAAAGTTGTTCTAATGGTCATTTTGAGTTATTATTTTTGGCTTATTATTCTCTGATGAGGAAACAGGAACCTGACATCTTGCTAGATTCCCAGGACCTATGTCTTTAAGTACTGGGATTATCAACCTTCCCTAGAGAGTTGTCTCACAGGGAGGAGGGCCATCTGGGGCTAGAGGGACAGTTCTATCTGTAGGGACATGAAAGAGCTCAGAGGAGCTGGGGGCAGAGCATGGCAGTTAACCTACTTCCTTGGTTGCAGTCTCAGGGTTTAAATAAATAAGAGACATGCTAAAATAAGAGTAAGAGGATACAAGATGGAATTTGAACACAGCGGAAACTCCTAAAAGTCATAAAATACTCAAGATCTAGAATAAAAACTAGGAAAAACTACAATGCTCATCAATGTGGGAGGAGATCTTGGAGAAACTGAGGGAAACAAGTTTCCTAAGGCTCTGAGCACCTTAGAAACAAAGATCTTTCTCTTTCTATGGAGGGCAGCTGTGCCGTGAAGTCCAAGTACATAGGATCCCATGTAATCTGGACTCATACTAACGAGAAAGCAACACATAGCAATGAACTGCAACAGCAGATGCTCTCAACTTAATGCCTTCAGGAACCATCTATACCAAGTGTTACTCAGGATTCCAATTCATAATCCTTGACCTTGAGTAGTTTTCAATAAATCTTAAAATAACAATGTAAAGCTCAGCAATAAAAATCCATCTAGATCTTTATGGTTAAATTCCTTCACATTTGCTACCACATTAAATGTTTCTCTGTTGGATTTAATCCATAAACTGATACATGGAAAATATGTCTCAGATACATAAATTATAAAGCATAATATTACAATGACCTCCTATGGATTCCCCCAATCCACCCTAGAACTGAACATGACCACAGTTTGCATCTTCCTAAATGCTGTACTCCTTTCTAAACTGCCTCTCTCCCAGGTATAATTCAATACGTTCAGTGTTTTTAATTCAATTCTGTGCTTCTCAAAAATTACTTATTTTTATGTATTTGAAAGGCAGAGAGAGAGACAGAGATAGGCAGAGACATTTTCCATCTACTGGTTTATTCCCCAAATATCTACAACAGCCAATGCACTGTAGTTTACTCTCTTTGCTTTTTTAAAATACAGATCTTAAAATTTTATGTATTTGTATGTCTAAATCAGATGTTATTTAGTTCTGTTTTTGAGCCCTACAAATGTTTAATACTATATGTAGTCTTCGGAAATTTGCCTCTCTTGTTCTTGGCAATATTATTTTACAAAATTCTTATGATGTGGGTTGAAGTACTTAATTAACTTTATTTCTGTGTAATATATGTTGTGTTGATATACTACAGTGTATTTATTCTTATCAGGGTCATTTGCATTAGTTTTAGCTATTATACACATCTATGCAATTAATCTTGAAAAACAAATTCAAGATTCAGTTTATGATATATATGAATCAGATTGTTAATTTTTATAACATGTGAATGTTTAAGACATCAGAGTGGGAATTTAGTCCAGTGGTTAAGACACCAGCATCCCACATTAGGGTACCTGGGTCCATTTTTGTCTCCAGTTCGTGGTTCCAGCTTCCTGCTAATGCAGATTCTGGAAGGCAACAGGTGATGATGCTCAATTAACAGGGTTCCTGCCACCCATGTGGACACCTGGGTCATATTCCCAGTTCCCAATATCAGCCCAGCCCAGGCTATTGTGAGCAACTGAGGAGTGAACCAGTGGATGCGCACACCTGGCCTCTTTGTCTCTCTCTCTCTCTCTCTCTCTCTCTCTCTCTCTCCCCCACACATACTCTTTCCCTCTCTCCCTCAAATAAATAAAAAAATAAAATTTAGAAAATAGAAATAATGCTGCAAAGTTCTTGAGTTTTCCCTAGGAGAAAACATGAATTTTGAAGAGAATTAAAAAACATTAGTAATACTAGTTTCTACCCTGATGAATAATGATATTACAGCTCAGTATTGTGAGAAAACATCCTGGCAGTGGCAATTGGATTTCCCTTGATTATTTCTGTAGTTTATATAAAGCACTGCCTAACAATAAATTCACTTGTGCTCAGCTACCCATTCAACTTCATTTTTTTTTCCTCTCAGTGAACAAAGTTATTTCCTCTTGTGGAAGAATTTAATAAAACATCTGAGCAAAATAATCCTTTGATACAGCTGGAAAAGAAGAAAGCACATTTGTCTTATCTTAACAGTACCTCAGAAAAATATACTCATTGCCCAAAGGACTTTAATTTTTTTTTTTTTTTTTTACTTTTTAAGCATTAATATGTGTATAAACAACAGACTGGAGAAAAATTGCAAACCACGTATTTGATAAGGGGTTAATAAATAAGAAACTCATGTAGCTCAATAGTAAAAAACCAAACAACAACAAAATTCAAATTCCCTTACTGAAAATTGGGCTAAGTACTTAAATAGATGGTTCTCCACAAAAGACATACAAATGGTCATTAGGTATATGCAAAAGTGCTCAGCACCAGTAATCATCAGGGGAATCCAAACCTCAGTGATACAGCTCCTGACTCCTTTTGGGGTGGTCATTATCAAAAAGACAAGAGATTGACTGTTAGTGAGAACATGGATGGAAAGGAACCTTTGAACTCTATTGGTGGAAATGTAAATTAGCACAGCCATGGTAGAAATGGAAGTTCCACAAAGAACTAAAAATAGAATTCCCATATGATTCAATGATACCACTACTGAATAGAGATCCAAGGGAAATAAAATCAGTATGTCAAGGAAATATCTGCATTCCTGTGTTCATTTCAATGTTCTTCACAATATTAGCCCAGACAATGAAAAAAAGTATCTATCAATACAAGAGAGAATAAGTAAACATCGTGTGTGTGTGTGTGTGTGTAGTTTAGCTATAAGAGGGAAGGAAATCTTGACATTCGACATTTGTTACAGTATGGATGAGCCTGGAGAGCAACATGCTAAGTGAAGAAAACAAGCCACACACACTGAAAGAGAAGTCATGCACTGTCTCGCTGCTATGTGTAATGTGGTCAGACTCACAGAAACAGTGGACTGGTGGTGGCCAGGGCTTGTGGGGAGGGGAAAAGGAGAAGTTGGTCAAAGGGATATAAAGATGATGCATTCTGGCCACCTAAAGGACTGGGTGTGAACACAGTTAGCAATACTGTATCACATACTTAAAATTTGCTAATAGGGTGGCTCTTAAGTGTTCTCACCAAAGAAAGAAAATGGTAACTATGTGAGATGATAAACGGTCTTGACTGTGATTATTATTTCCAAGTGTGTGCTTATCAAATTTTTGTCAGCTTCAGTTATACAGCTCTGTCAATGGAAGAAGGAAGAGAGAGAGAGAAAGGGAATGAAGGAAGGAGGGAAGGAAAGAGAGAGAGAGAGAGAGAGAGAGAGAGAGAAGGGAAGGGAAGGGAAGGAAGAGAGGGAAGGGGGGAGAGGAGAGGAGAGCGGAGGGGAGGAGAGAAGAAGGGAGTGGAGGGGGGGAGGGGAGGGGAAGGGAGATGAGAAAAATCCTTCAGCAAAGTCCTTGGGATGCTCCTGGCAGAAACTGACCCGCTTCCTCCCACTCCCACCCTGAAGCCACTCCCATCCTAAATGGGTGACATCAGCTCCAGCTGTTCCTCAAGAGGACATCTCAGGCTTGAGGGGCAGGCACGGATCACTCCCACTCCGGGGACCACAAAAATCTCAAAAGTTCCTTAGCTAACACCCTTTAAAAAATTGAGGCCTCTGGAAAACCTACGCATGGAAAGTCTGTTTCTATTTCAGTTGTGTATCAGTTAAGATGGAAAATTTTTAAAGTCCACACAGATGGTAAATAAATTTCTGCTACATGAGGCAGTTCCTGGAATAAAGCAATTTTCTCAAATAACAAGTGCCAACTTATTTTTTCAGCGGGACTTATTTTTAACTTTCCCAGGGAATGGTTGAGAGACCGAGAGCAGTAGCTTTCACCTTAGGAATCTGAGTTGCCTTCTAGAAGATTCGAGTGTTGGTCCCTCTCCAGACTTACATGTATGTGTGCATACATACTGGTCTGGATGAAGGGAGTGATTGTTCATTTTCTTGAGGGAGTGACATGGAAATTTCACAGAAATATTTATGTTTTTATCCAATGTTTAATTTTCTATAACTTACTCCAAACAGTATGAAATTGACTCATATTCTTGGTTAGGAATTCATCAAATATCTTGAGCACAGGATCATAAATCTTCAGGAATTCTTTACACACTGTGAGAGTTGGCTTGTGTCCCCAGAAGCCTTTGGCAATAGTCCCCTAAGACGGATGTCAACCCCCTTGATGCTTTGCTGGGTCACGTTTCATTGGGAAGAACCATCCTGGGGCTATACCTGGCAGGGATGCAAGCATCTTAAACAAGACTATGTCATCTGCCAAATCAGGGTGATTCAAACTTTCCTTCTAGTAGCAGGGATTCCCTATTCATAAGAAATGAGAAACTGACTGTTAAATAATTAAATTATATCATAGCCACTAATGGTTTTAATGAGGGTATTACAGTATTACAGCAGAGTGCTAAGTAGTTACTCAGCTCTTGCAAATTTCGTTTTTTCTTTCTCTTTTCATTTTTTTCTTTCTGTTTTCATTTTCTTTCCTTCTTTTTTTCTTTCTTTCTTTTTGTTTTGGTAAAACATTTCACTCTACACTCATTGATTGAGAATCAGTCAATCATTAAATGACCAATCAATCCATCAGTATTTACTGAGTACCTGAATATTAGTTACTACAGGAGCAAGGAAAAAAAGAAAAACTCATATGTGCCTTACTGAAAAAAACAAATACAAAGCAATGAGAGAATCATCAAGGGGCAGGTGCTGGGATGTGACCGTTAGTGTCAAGCCAGGGGTAGGATGTGGATTTTGTGTGCCCAGAGAGAAACCCAAGCTCAGGCAGGATCCATGAGTAAACTATCCACATGAAAATGGGAGGGCAGATTTTTGCTAGAGAACTTTGAATTTTAGTCCTTTTGCAGTGACAGCTTTTGTTGTGAGCATGATCAATTCTAATGTCTGAGAATAAGCACCGACAGTCACTATGCAGAAAACAAACAATTTCTAAACAAAGATGTCTGCAGGAGTTGACGAAATGAGGAACAAAGAGGGACATAAAGGTTTCTTGCTCCAACAGCCTTCCTTGAATATGAGGAGCCAACGCTGATTGGCTTCTCCAGGTCCAAGGTCTTGTCAGAGCAGGGGAGGGAAGAAATACTCTTCAATGAGCCAACTCCCTATCCTTCCATTCTGACATAAGCCACAAGGGCAGATTTAACATCACCGTTCTGTAATACGTATGTGAAAATTTGCCGGTCTGGCTTACTGGGGATGAAGGACCAGGGAGACTGCTATGGTCTGAAAATAGGTGTTCTTCCAAAATTCCTGTGTTGAAATCTAACCCCCAGCATCACTGACAGATGCTTGGTGCCCTTAAAAGAAAGCCCACGAAGGGCCACTCACATCTTCCACCTTAAAAACACATAGACGGTGCCATTCGAAACCCAGGAGAGGAGTCCTCACCACTCACCAGACACCAAATCTTGTGCCTTGGACTTGTCAGTCTCCAGAATCATTAGAAACAAGTTTCTGCTATTTATAAGCTGCCCAGAGATGGGGAGGTTGCTTGGTGTGTGTCAGCTCCCAGGTATTTTGTGGTAGCAGCCAGAAAGGACTAAGACAGAGAGTAGCTACCTACATTTCTTTTCCTAGTTTTCTTTTGTAGCCATTACATTTCCCACGATTCTGTGTCAAATCAAAGTGGAGGCATTAATAATTGAGTGAGAACACAATTTGATACTAATAGAATTTAAATGGCATTTTTAATAAACAAGAGATTGAACTATATTTAAAATGGCAATATATTTCTAAATAATTGCTGCTTATTTTCCTTTTTTCCTTTAATACGTTACATATCAAGATTGACTATTTGTAGAAAAACCTTTAAAAACATGTTTCCTATAACATAGTACTGATATCTTAATAAATAAACCTTGTTCCCCCAAATTTTTACTTTGGAGAAAATCTTGGCTTTAATTTTGATTCAAAAGGACTTTAGTTTTTTGATTTTGAGGGTCCAACAAAAGGCCATCTTTTCTGTCAGACCTTTGGCTAAACATAGTAGTTAAAATAATGAATTTCCTGTTATTCTTAGCATGTGCCCAGAAGTCATGGAGATCTTGGACTTAGTGAATTAAAGAAAGAAAGTGAATAAAAGACTCTATTATGAATAGTAACCATAGAAAATAAAGATTATAAACAGTAGTAGTTTCACAGGGAAAAGAAAGACAGCTGTAACCACAAAATCTCTTCCAGAGATGGGGAGGTTGCTTGGTGTGTGTCAGCTCCCAGGTAAACTGCGGGGCTATACACCCTGAGGCTCGTACTCCAATTCACAGAAGAACATACTAGAGACTGAGGCATATGAGGTTTAAAAGTAAAGCTTTGGGTACATGGCATCAAGAACTGATTTATGATAGGGAAGAAATCACAGATATTGTCACTGAAAACTAGAGATGTGTGGAATTACGCACAGTCTAAAAAGAGGCTGAAGCCAAGCTTTCATCCTTCCCTTCCATCTAGCATTTTCTATAGTTCTCACATACTTGGGCAGTTCATGAACAGCTCTCAATTGAATTCTGAATGGGTGATAGTGAACTTCCATAAGATAACCATAACCTCGGTAATGCAAGAAGTGAGAATGCTGCATCTTAAAGCAAAAAAAAAAAAAAAAAAATCAGTATTGTGGAATATGATTAGGAAAAACAGATCCATTTAAAGGAAAAAAGGATTTTATACTCTATGACTTTTCAAATAGAATAAATCAGAAATTATTTTAATGTCACTTATCACTTTATGACTGTTAGTTCTTCCATGGCTTTTTATAAGCATTCAACTGCGACGGGTTTATTTTTCATGTTTTAAAGCAGTGTATCAATTATTGAAAGTTTCACATATATCAAATATTTGGATTGAGTGTTTCAAAATATTAGAATTGAAACATATGCAAATATTTCCAATAATTCCAACACAGCATTCTTATGCTATGAAGAGGTTTAAATTTAGGAGAGAAAACAAACACATTTTCATTTTTACATAACATATAAACAGCACAATTCTTTTTAGTGTGGATAATACATAAGTCAACCACATAATGTATCACCTAAGTAGGACACTTCAGAGTGAAATGGAAGCTAACCAGGCAGGATGTGGGGACAACAGACAAACCAGAGTGGTCCAGACAAACCAGAACAAATAGTTACTCTACTAGTTGAGCAAGTTCCATAAGATTCTAGAGTTATGAGTGTTTTTCCTATGTAGTTTTTGAATTTCTTCAGGATAATGACAATAACTCATTTAAAAAATATTTAGCAACTACCTTACATAATACCCAAATTGTAAAAAGTAATGCTGAATGAATGACTTAATGCAAACAATTACAATTTTGCTGGAGGATACAGTCCTTCATGCTTGTGAAGTCTAAGAAAATGATTAAAATGTCAGAATCAATGAATAAGATCACAGTATAGTGACTGAATTTTTTCTTTTAGCAGGCACACAGCAAGAGAAGTTGTTTTTTGTTGTTACTTCAGCTTTACTGAAAAGAGACAGTTTTGCAGTCAATTTCGGCTGAGGAAATTCAGTTCATCCATTCATCCATATACTACCCATCTTCCAACCAACCATCCATCCATCTGTTATAAAACTTCTTGTTTCTCCCATCTCATATTAGTCACTGAAAGTACACCAAGGGAACACAATGTCTCTGCCTCCATTAAACATATAGTACCACCAAATCATAGCATCAGGTTTATCTTCAAACAAGACAAGGAAAAATGATTAACCTTCATTCATTTTACTTCCTTCATTAGTGAGGATATTTTCAAGGACAGAGGGTGGAAGATGTAGCTTTGTGACCTTAAAGAAACTGGAAAGAGTAGCAACAGTTAAGTGGTAAGAGCTGGAGTGACTCACCAAAGACTAATGGCCTAAGGGAAGACAGAGAGCATGGATTTTTAGTGTATTTCTGTAGGGCCCTATTCCAACAGTGAGAATAAGCCTTAAAATTTTAATAAGGACTAACCATAGAGAAATTTAAAATACAGGCTAGGGAATATGATATTCATTTGATTAAAAAAAAGCAAGAGCTGAGTTAACTTTTTTTATGAAGGGAAATAATCTGACGATGATGATTTCTTAGGAAGACTGAATCTGATTATATGGCGCAGAATGAGTTAGCACAAGAGAAAACACTGGATCCAGAGAGATAGCAAAGACTGTATAGTAGCCTTCCACATGCTGAGATGCAGATATGACGTATGCACATAAGTGATCCATTCCTGCAAAAAATTGTAGAGATTGAACACCAAATCACCTGTCTTAACCAAATTTCCTTACTCATAACTAGGAAAGGCCAACCAAGATCACAATAATTGAATATTAAAAAATAAATAGCAGGAAAATAGACTGCAGAACAAAAAGGAATGATTTAAGTAACACCACCAACACATGAGCATCTATGAAAGAATCGCTGTAATTAGTATTCTCAGAAGAATGGCAGAGAATATTAAATCTATAAAACGCAGACACTGCACCACTGAAGAGCATGCAGAGAAAACAACCCCTGCCTTCACTCTCTCTCCCATTGCAGGGCTGAACTCTCAGCTAAGGTCTGAGTCCAGGCCCTCCTCTGGGCATGATAGATCTTCACTTCTCCTCAGTTCAAGACAATCACTCCTTGAGCTGCCTCCTCTCATGAATCAATGATACTTCTTTTTGATCATTTCTGTCAGCTTCCAAATATGATGTCAAACATCTCTAATTAAATTAGTAAAGAAAATCTTTTGGTTCTACATCCTCCCCAGATTTCCATATACTTTTCTCTGTTTTCTTTTACAGCAAATATTAATGAGTCATTTAATAGTTGACTTTCTTTGATTTCTTCAAGTTCTGACCTTCCATTTGCTCTTGACCTTGCTGAAAACAAACATCTGTTCTTCCTAAAACTGCTCTGGACAAGCTAACTAATGGGCTTCCCAATAGATGTCAGTTTCCTTTTTGATCTACCTGAGTCTAGCATAGCATTTAAAACATGTAACCTCACTTTCCCTTTAGTACATTTTCTACATGCTTTTCAGCTTTCTCTTTGATTCCTCTCTTTCATTTGTTCATTCTACCCTTTAGTTGACTCACTATGCATTGATTGATTTTATTTTCTGCTTTCCTTCAGTACCATGGAAGCTCTTTGGAGCAAAGATGTTATTTCTTTAAATTTTTTAAAGTCAGAGTTACAGAGAGAAAAGGAGAGAGAGAAAGAGAGAGAAGGGAGAGAGAGAGAGAGAGAGAGAGAGAGAGAGAAATCTTCCATCTGTTTGGTCACTCCTCAGATGGCTATAATGGCCAGAGCTGGGCCAGGCTGAAGCCAGGAGCCAAGAATTTCATACAGGTCTCTCAAATGGGTGGCAGGGACCCAACCACTCCAGCCATCACCTGCTGTCGCCCAAGGTGTACATTAGCAGGAAGCTGGGATAGGGAGCAGAATGGGGCTCTAACTTACTTCTGATAGGGGATGTAGGTATCCCAATCAGGTCTCAAATGCAGTGCCAAATGCCTGTCTTCAAATCCCCCTTTTATGGACCAAGAATTACATCTGCCTTCTCAGGGTCTAATTTCACTGTTTTAGCCTGGAGTGGATATTTACATGTCATTAAGACTTTTGTGGTCTTTGAATTTTTAAATTAACCTACAGACAAGGGAGTGGAAATTTAGTCTAGTAATTAAGACATCCATATCTGAAAATCATGGTACTTGGGTTTCAGTCCAGGATCCAATTCCTGACTTTACTTTCTGGCCAATGCAGACCCTTGAAGGCAGAGACGTTGTCTCCAGTAATTGGGTTCCTGTTACTACATGGGACATCTCATCTGGAGTGTATTCTGGGCTTCTAGCTTTGGCTCTGGTTCAGCCCCATAGTTGCAGGAATTTGAAAAGTGAGCTGTCTGTTCTCTCTCTCTCTCTCTCTCTCTCTCTCTCTCTGCTTCTGAATAATAATAAATTGACTTAATAGATTAAAAAAAATTGAGAATCATCATAGTCACATGATAGAATGCCCTGCAAAAATCTTGAAAAACAGGGGCAGGAGCTATGTGGCACAGGTTGTTACGCCACCACCTGCAGCACCAATAATCCATGTGGGTGCAGATTTGAGTCCCAAATTTTCCAATTCTGATCCAGCTCCCTGCTAATGCAGCTGGGAGAGCAGTGGAAGAAGGTCCAAGTTCTTGGGCCCCTGTACCCATGTGAGAAAACTGGATGAAGTTCCTGGCTCCTGGATTCAGCTTGGCCCAGATCTTGCCATTGTGGCCATTTTGGGAATGAACCAGTAGAAGGAAGGTCTCTCTCTCTTTCTTTCTCTCTCTCTCTCTCTCTTCCTCCCTCCCTCCCTCTGCCTCTCCTTCTCTGTAACTCTGCCTTTCAAATAATTAAATAAATCTTGAAATAAACTTGAAAAATACAAATATAACCAGCAAAAATTAGAGGCAAAGTAGTCGAGGAGTGATGGACCAGGAGGTTAAGAGCTAATTTTTTTTTAAGATTTATTTACGTATTTTAAAGGCAGAGTTACACAGAGAGAAGAGAGGCAGAGATTGAGAGAGAGAGAGAGAGGTCTGCCATCCAATGGTTCACTCCCCAATTGGCTGCAATGGCTGGAACTGCACCGATCTGAAGCCAGGAGCCAGGAGCCTCCTCCAGGTCTCCCATGTGGGTGCAGGGGCCCAATGACTTGGGCCATCTTCTACTGCTTTCCTAGGCCATAGCAGAGAGCTGGATCAGAAGTGGAGCAGCCAGGACTCCAACTGGCACCTATATGGGATGCCGGTACTTCAGGCCAGGGCGTTAACCTGCTGCCACAGTGGCCCCAGAGCTAATTTTATAAACCTTGAAATGGAAAGTCAATATGCAATATTAAAAATGGAGAAACCAACGTATAAAAGAATAAACATTTTATTTAGCAGATAGTCACAAAGGAAAATACTAGAAGAGCTAAATATATACAAGTAATAAAAGGTATGAGGGAGAAACTTTGAACAGGTATGAGAATACTAAATTCTATTGGAATGCAACTTGTTAAATTACAGAAAATGTGTTCTTTTTGTTAGTTCATTACACAGCACTGTGTTTGGCAAATATTAAGTAGTTGTTATAGGCTGAGCTATGCTCCCTCCAAATCCTTATACAGAAACAACTTTTTGGGAATAGGTGTGCTGCAAATGTATGTCTAGTTAGGATGAGTCACACTGGAACAGGATGGGCCTCTACTACAAAGCAACGGATGCCCGTATGGAAAAGTGGTAGTTGTTCATAATCACACACACACATACAAGCAGAAAGCATGTGAACAGAAAGGCAGAGCCATACATAACGTATCTGCAAGTCTGCAAGCTGAAGAATGCCAGATTATAAGCAAACCACCAAACTCTAGGTGGAGGCATGGAGTAGATTCTTAAAGTCAAAAGAAGTAGCTAACCCTGCCAACATCTTGATGTTGTACTTCTAGACTTCAGAATTATGGTAAATTTCTGTTGCTTAAGCATGCAGGCAGTTTGAGGTACTTTACTGTAATAGCCTAAGAAAATGAATATAACAGCCAAAGAATATTTATTAAATATACAACAGAAATGTGCCCTTGTTCACAGGTGGACATAATACATTCTGTAATGTATTACATGTCTGATGTAATGTCACATCACTACTTGATAGATACAAACAGAAGCATGTTTTTGTTATCATATAGTTAATGTACCAGAATTGGAGCCAGTTTAACAACAGGTTTAACAAGGATCTTTGCAATAGTGGGACTGGTCAGAGAGGAAATTTAACTTTCTATTTTATATATTTTCCTAGCCATGTTCATATATCATTACATATTAAAAAGATAAAGTAGGTAGTTGATAAATAGACCAATGCTATCAGACTGGAAGTATATTTTCTTAGGCTAAGCAGTAAAATAATTTAACACTTGGAATTCAATTAGGAATCTTGATTTGTTAAAATTATTTGTAGCTGTGGAAATCATGGTATCTCTTATGTAAAATGTGGTCCATTTTATGTAAGACTTAATTCATATTATTCACGATCGTTAGAAGTTATTTTGTATTACCATTTTCCAAGAGACAGCAAATAGAACTAAAGGTGCATATATAGGCCGGCGCCGCGGCTCACTAGGCTAATCCTCTGCCTTGCGGCGCCGGACACCGGGTTCTAGTCCCGGTCGGGGTGCCGGATTCTGTCCCGGTTGCCCCTCTTCCAGGTCAGCTCTCTGCTGTGGCCAGGGAGTGCAGTGGAGGATGGCCCAAGTACGTGGGTCCTGCACCCCATGGGAGACCAGGATAAGTACCTGGCTCCTGCCATTGGATCAGCGCGGTGCACCAGCAGTAGCACGCTGGCCGTGGCGGCCATTGGAGGGTGAACCAACGGCAAAGGAAGACCTTTCTCTCTGTCTCTCTCTCTCACTGTCCACTCTGCCTGTCAAAAAATAAATAAATAAATAAAGGTGCATATATATATACACCCTGGGCTGAGTAAGTGATCTAATTGGAGTAAGAAGACAGTGAAAAAGAAGTAGCTGTGTTAACTACTCCTGTGCACTAACAAAAAGACAGTACCCTGATTGTTTTCACTGTCATTCATTCTATAGAAATTTAATAAATTTATGCACACTCTGTGCTTGGTGTCTCCTGGGTACTAAGGACAGAGTGATGAATAAGTTATGAGAGTGATGGTCCCTGCCTGCAAGGCATTTACAGTTTGAAGAATATGTTTTTATGTTGGCATTCTGAGGCCCCTGGAACAAATTACTGCAAACTTAGCAGCCTAAAACAAGAGGACTTTTGAATCTCATGATTGTAGGGATCAGAAATCAAATTGTGTTGACAGGGTACACACTCCCTTGGAAGGCTCTGGGGGAGGCGCCTTCCTTGGCTCTTCCAGCTTCTGGCGGATCCAGGAGATCCTCTGCTTGTGGCTGCCTGTACACTGTGATCTCTGCCAGGTCTTCACATGGTCTTCCCCTCTGTGTCTCTGTCTCCCCTTCTGTGCTTTTTTTTAAAAGATTTATTTTATTTATTTGAAAGAGTTACAGAGAGAGGCAGAGAGAGAGAGAGAGAGAGAGAGAGAGAGAGGTCTTTCATCCGCTGGTTCACTCCCCAGACGGCTGCAATGGCCAGAGCTGTCCCGATCCGAAGCCAGGAGCCAGGAGCTTCTTCCTAAGGACTTGGGCCATCTTCTACTGCGTTCCCAGGCCACAGCAGAGAGCTGGATCAGAAGAGGAGCATCCGGGACTAGAACCGGCGCCCTTATGGGATGCTGGCACTGCAGCCCAGGGCTTTAACCCTCTGTGCCATAGCGCCGCTCCCACCACCTTCTGTGTTTTATAGTAACACTTGACATTGAGCTTAGGGTTCAAGATCAACAATGACCTCATCTCAAGATCCCTTACCACATTTACAAAGACCCTTTCTCCAAACAAGGTCACATGTATTGGTTCCAGGGCAAGAATTGAGGCTTACATTTTGGTAGGCCTCCTTTCAACCCCTAAAGTATGCATATGTGAATCAGTAATTCCATTTCAGTGACACAGGTGCTGTGGCGGGATACTTCAAGGGGCTTACAGAAGGCACAGCTACCTAGAAGGTTTAGTGAAGACTTTCTAAGTGAGGTGACACGGCATATAAGATCAAACTTGAAGAATGACTAAAAACAAGTCACGTAAAGGCAGAGATGTGGGTTGGGAGAATTTTCTTGGGGAGAGAAAGTATGATGACCCCAGATAACTGAAAGAAGATCAATGAGGCTGTAAAAGGTGAGCTGATGAGAAACACCAAATGAGACTACACAGATCAACAGGGCTTGGGTTACAACTTTCCTTGTTCATTTGCATCTATGGAAAGAGGTAAACCTGATCTGGGCTGCAGTGTTGAGAATGACTGGAAGAGGTTAGGACTAGAGGCTAAGAAATCAGTTAAGATGGTTGGCAATAATTTGAGAACAAATGACGGTTATATTCCCAACAATTATTTAAAATACTATACTTGGGGCCAGCAGGTTGAGCAGCTGCCTGCTATGCTGGCCCCAGCTACTCCACTTCCTATCTAGTTCTCTGCTAATGCACCTGGGAAGACAGCAGAAGATGGCCCACGTACTTGAGCCCCTGAATCCCATATGGGAGACCCAGATGGACTTCTAAGCTCCTGGCTTCAGTCTGGTCCAGCTCCATCGGTTATAGACATTTGGGGAGTGAACCAATGGATAGAAGATCCCTTTCTCTGTGTCTGTCCTTCTCTGTCACTCTTCCTTTTAAATAAATAAATAAATCTTTTAAAAAACAGCCAGGCTCACATTTGCATTTCTACAGTGTTTTAAAAGTGAAGACAGAGTCTACATCTCTGAGTTTTCCAACTAAGTATTCTGTAACTATAATCAGACCACAGGTATATGTGGACATATAACAATATACATTGAACAAATATGTGTTGAACAATACGCATTTTTAACAAACATTTTAAATTTTTGAAACACGTCTTCTATGTATAGACTCCCATTAGTTCTTGGAGCTATGGGTACACTTTAATTGCATTGCTCCGAAGTAAATTTGACTTTTTTCAACTCCATCCTAAGTGGAAGGACAGGAGTGGGCACATGAATGGTGGGGAGTGAGTATGACTCCCTTTTAGTTATATGTACCTGCTCAGTTCTCTTGGTTTCAAAAAGTTTCATGTCCTTACATAACAAGGCTAGGAATGCAGAAGGATGTTATCAAAGTGGCAATGGAATTCTGTGCAGAAAGAACTGAAGGCTGCCGCTGTGAGAGAAGGTAAATATGTCACTTTGAACATAAGCAGCCCCTCAAAGCCAAGGGTAGTGCCTATCAGGCAGTCCATCTGCTTCTCCTCAACTGACCATGATGGAGGTGCACAGTGACTGACATGCAGAACACAGCTTGCCTTCGGCCTCAGAGTTCCCTGGCAACCTCAGGGGAGAGATTTGCTTATTTGCTAATAATTCTCCAGAATCAAGTACTTGTTAAGTGGGTGAAATGATAATAATTACTTGAAAAACACCATGTCAAGTCTGAGTCGCCAGAGTTTGCAAAGCAAAACAACAAAAATCCTTAGACAAGGTGATGATTCACCTTAAACATAGCCATGTGATGGCTTTGTACTCCCTTTCAATTGCAGGGCTTCCTGGGATCTCTTAATACAGTTCTATTACATATTTTCCCCTTTATAGAAACCGACATTTATTTTTTCCCCAAGTACCTATACTATAAAGGAAACCACTGTGTAGTCGTCTGTCATCATAAAGAAGAGATTCGAAATGATTTCAATATAGCTTGATAAGAGGGCTTGGCATAAAATTGTTCCTCTGCTGAGCCTGAAACTCTCTGTGCTCTCATACGCACGACTCCCACCCCAATGGCCCATATCTCAAATAGCTACACACATTAGGTTTTGCTGTAACAGTCTGTGCAATAACTGGAACTGCAATTTGGTAATATACAGCTCTCTATATATGTATTTTATTTTAATTAAAACATTGAGAAATGAGAGGAGAGACAAAGATCTCTCATCCACTGGTTCACTCCCCACATGCCCTCAATGACCCAGAGTGGGCCATGCTGAAGTCAGCCAGGAATTCAAGACAGGTTTCCCATGTGTGTGGTAGGAACCCAATTATTTGAGCCATCACCGGCCACTTTCCAGGGTGTACATTAACAGGAAGCTGGAATTAAGAGCAGAGGTGAGACTTGAACAAAGGGATTCCAATATGGGATAGGGAGGTTTTAACTGGTGACTTTAACTGCTAGGCCAAACAACCACTCTTAACTCTACATCTTCAGAACACTGGGAGGCACAAATATTGGGCAGTAATTCATACACATCACTCACTAATCAACATGGTGACTTATCTGTTACCATCTCCTAGGAAAGTCTAGTCCTCTTACAAGTGGGAAGATTCATGTGAAAGCTGGAAATTAAATTTCATAATCGCTTGGCTTCATGCAAGCAATATGATTATTGCCATTTATCCTCTTTCAGAGAATAAATTATTTCAGTGGTCAGCAATGGAAATTTGGGGTGTCAAAAACTCCAAGGCAGTGGCCAGCACTGTGGCATAGTGGGTAAATCTGCCACCTGCAGTGCCGGTATCACATATGGGCATCTGTTTGAGTCCTGTCTGCTGTACTTCCGATCCAGCTCCCTGTTAATGCTCCTGGGAAAGCAGCAGATGGTCTAAGTCCTTGGACCGCTGCACCCATGTGGGAGACCGAGAAGAAATTCCTGGCTCCTGGTTTCAGATAAGTCTAGCTCTGGCTATGACAGCACTTGGGTAGTGAACCAGCGGATGGAAGATTCATTCCCTTCCCCCTCCCCCAACCCCGCACCTCTGCTTCTTTGTAACTCTGCCTTCCAAATAAATTAAATCTTTAAAAAAAACCCTCCAAGGTATTGAATATCAGACATAGGTTTATTCGGATTTTAAGTTGCCCAGATGGACTGAAGCACAACTTAGCATGTTTTCTTATTTCTACTTTCAACATAAAAATCAAGTGCTTATGTGATCACCACCATGTCTAAAAGAAAAATTTGCATGACGATTATCCTGGAATGTGCTAGCTAACTCCCCTTCTCCTCCTGCCTTCCTAATGGTTGCTCACAGTGTGAAACTTGTTTGAAATACTTTTCAGCTTGTTTAAAATTTATCATGCCGCCATCCAAACACGGTGGACATCTGAGAGAAAGCACTTTGTAACTTCTAAGTGGACAGAGATAATGTTTATGATAAAAGTCTATGGTGATCACAGGGAAAGAGTACAGGAATTGAATGCAATAAAAATTCATGCCTCAAGAAAGAGCAATTTTAATTATAAAACTAGAAACTGAGATAAACAAACATCATTTTAGACTCTGTTTAAAGTTTTTAGAAACACATTTTTGTCAGCATATACCTGAAATGGTGAATTCTCAATGCTTTTTTTTATTTTCCCTGTGCACAATGCAGAGAAATGTCTGTAACAGACGGATAAAATATTTTCTTTCATCGTTCAGAAAAAAAATCTTAATATTAGGTTTGTGTTACATTTTGATGTTGGCCAATTCTTTCTGATTACTTTTAAATTATAGCTTTTCCATAATAATATGCAACTCAGCATCTTCTGAGAGGAGAGGCAACTTTGCATTGGGAACAGGACATACCACCATTGACACTCTAGATTACAGCCCCTTGGCCTTTTCAACACACACACATACATTACAGTTAAAGGGAAATGCAAGGATACTTAGTTTCTTCCAACTGGGACACTCTGTGAATTACTAAGACAAATTCCCATCTTTCACCCTGTATTTCTTTGTGGGATGCTTCCTACAATGGTCTAGTCAAGTGAACAATTTCTTGCTTGTTGAATAAATGAACATGTGACAGGACATTAAACATCATGTCATCTTACGACAAAATGAAGATAAAATGTACAATTAGCTGGTCTGCAAATGCTGTCTCTTCAGCAGTGACCACTGGCTCTTTTGTATTTGGTCACCCCTTCTACTCTCTCAATAAGGATATACTTGTGCATGGAACTTAGTATTGCATCTCAGATTGTTACTGACTATTATGGGTATTGAAAATAAATATACAGATGTAATCTTTTTGGTAAGCAAATTTATTCTATCCTTAATATTTCTGCTTTGTTTGAGTAACATAGACTTCAAGCAATTCTTTTAAGAAAAAGTTTTACTCATTCAGAAATTTATAAGTGAATTTTTCTGCCATACATTACATTTACTATAAGCACAATTTCAAAAATAATCCTGAGAACTAAAGCTGTGATACAGCATGCTCAGCTTCAGCTCTGATCATTCCTCTTCAGAGTTCATCCCATAACAAAATGTGACCACCACAGTCATGGATGATTTTTCTCTGTGCACACTGTCTTCCCTGAAGAGTACATATCATCTACAAGGCCTGTGAGATTCTGTCTTGTGTTGCTACAACGAAATAATTTCTTCATTTATCTTATGATGAAAATTGAAACTGTTTTTCATGCATGCAGTACATATCTTTTCTGCTACACTGTAATTAAAATACCTTTGTGGTGCTTCTTCAAAGTGATTCTAGAGAAAATTTCCAACTATGCATTAAGTCAATATGTGAATGGGATATGAAATATCAAAATCAGAATCAATTTTTTTGACAGGCAGAGTTAGACAGTGAGAGAGAGAGAGAGAGACAGAGAGAAAGGTCTTCCTTCCTTTGGTTCACCCCCCAAATGGCCGCAATGGCTGCAGCTGCACTGATCTGAAGCCAGGAGCCAGGTGCTTCCTCCTGGTCTCCCACGCGGGTGCAGGCCCCCAAGCATTTGGGCCATCCTCCACTGCCCTCCCGGGCCACAGCAGAGAGCTGGACTGCAAGAGGAGCAACTGGGTCTAGAACCCGGCGCCCATATGGAATGCCGGCGCCACAGGTGGAGGATTAGCCAAGTGAGCCATGGCACCAGCCCCCAGAATCAAAATTTTAACAAACAAGAATTGACTTATTTTCTTGACTTTTTACTTCTCATGCTTTTAGTCAGTTATGTAGTTAAGTCACCTTGTTAATGTCATGTATAATTATAAAAAACTAATAATATTCTGCACATGATTACATGATTCTTATATATCAGTGAGGGTACTGCCAATTAGTAGAAATGAATATTTCATCTTTTTAAAATATTTATTTATTTATTTGAAAGTCCGAGTTACAGGGAGAGAAAGAGAGATGAGAGAGAGACAGACAGACAGACAAGCAGAGGTCTTCAATCTGCTGGTTCACTCCATAAATGGCCACAATGGTTGGAACTAGGCCAGTTTGAAGTTAGGAGCCAGGAACTTCTTTCAATCTCCCATGTGAGTGCAAGGGCCCAAACACTCGGGCCATTTTCCACTGCTTTTCCAGGCACATTAGCAGGGAGCTGTATTGGAAGTGGAGCAAAGGGGAACTTGAATGCAGCGCCTGTATGGGATGCCGGTGCTGCAGATGGTGGCCTAACTTGCTATGCTGCAGTGACGGCCCCTTCATCATCATTATGTAGTCGATCAGTTTTGCTGGTATATGTCCTGATAATGTTTTAGTCATTAAGCAAATTTTTATGTTCTTCATTTCAATTTCTTGCTAACTAATCAAATTCTCATGGCAGTGAAGCCAGCTTTTTTTCAGGCCTCATTCATATGTTGCAATCTAAACAATTTGAGTGAGCTCATAATTTAGCTAAAATTTTAAGTTTGAAAACAGAAAAATGTTTTGCCCAAGGTAAAGATGGCCTATGAAGTATTATCATCTTTTTCTGATTTTCATATAACCATGAAATAGTTTGCTAAGAAAGCCCAGCATTTTAAAGCATCTGTGTGGCTGAACATCGGGCCTGGAATTAAGCCCCAGTTAGGCTGCCTGCACCCCATATCACAGTGCCTGGGTTTGATGCTCAGTTCTGGCTCCTGATTCCAGCTACCTAATGATCCACACTTTGGCAGGCAGTGATGAAGACTCAAGTAGTTGTGTTCCTACTACCCAAATGGGACACTTCATTTAAGTCCCCAACTTCTGACTTTGGGTCCCAACTACGCACAGCGGCTATGGGCCTTTGGGGAATGAACCAGTGGACAGGAACTCTCCGTGTCTTTCTGCCCTGCTTTCTCTGTATCCCTCAAATAAATAAACAGAAGTAGCTACGTGACCAGTGCAGAGTCTCTTCAACAAACTAAGTCAATAAAAAATAAAAGCATCTGTTTATATAATGGCTTTTGGAAAGTATTTGCTTATTTCAATTCCTTTCTAAGCTTTAAGTCTGAGTATTTAAAAAAAGATATTTGATGTGAATGGAAGGGGAGAGGGGGTGGGAAAGGGGAGAGTTGTGGGTGGGAGGGACGTTATGGGGGGGAAGCCATTGTAATCCATAAGCTGTACTTTGGAAATTTATATTCATTAAATAAAAGTTAAAAAAAATTTAAAAAAGATATTGACTTTCTCAAGAATAGTTGAAGAATAGTTTTCTCAAGAATAGTTCCTTTCCCTCACTCCTGCAGGTGCAAACTCCAAAGTGGATCCTTTAGAGATCAGCTCTAATGATTATGACAGTGAAGCCAGTTTTGTTTTCAGGCGTCATTGGTATGTTGCATTCTAAACAATTTGAGTGAGCTCAGAAATTATTTAGCTAAAATTTTAAGTTTGAAAACTAAAGAATGCTTTGCCCAAGGTAAAGATGGCCTATGAAGTATTACCATCTTTTTCTGATTTTCATATAACCATGAATTAGCTTGCTAAGAAAGCTCAGCATTTTAAAGCATCTGTGTAGCTGAACATCGGGCCTGGAAGTTAAGCTGCTTGGAGGAAGCCTTATACAACCTCCCATGTGGAAGGGGGCCCTCACCTAATGCTACCTCCAGAGGACTTACTACTTTCACCCTGCATTAGGCTGAACCATCATATGGCTGTACTTGCAGTTCAAGAGCTAAGACTGCATTAAGTTCTGATACTGATAGATACTAAAGTTAGTTAAAATTAAAGTTAGCAGTTTGTGTGTTATATTGCCCTACTAATTGTAAGCTCATTTGGGTTAGGATGTTAATGTTATTCTTATTTAGATTTGCACCACACATAATAAAGTGCATAGGACAGTGAAGGCACTTCTACATATTTACTCAGTATATGCATATTCCAATGTCTGCTATATAACAACAAAATTAGATAGCAGAAATGTCCATAAGTATTGAATTACTTTCTAAAGTCTCCCACAATCATTCCCGGACAGTTCATTTTACTCTTAGACTCATAGTCATAGTTTAACACACACACTCACACACACACAATTATTACTACCAATAATAAAGTCACACAGTGTTTACTATTTGAAAGGCATTCATTTATATATAAGTATTAATTCATTTAATCTTCTTCAGAACAGTGAGGAATCCCATTATACAAATGAAAAGTCTGAGGAACAGAAGGATAAAGTAACATACAAAATGATACAGCCGTAAGTGAGGAAAACAGGAGTAAAACCCAGGCAGTTTGGTTTCAGAATCTATTGACTTAATTACTTTGTTCTAAGCACAACTCTAGAAGGAGGAAGCTGTGCAACCTGCCATGGGTGGCCCACGTTGTATTCCCGAACTTTCCAGCTGCAGAAGCTTTTGATGCTAGCTGGCTATCAATGCTGAGAATTCATACAGATTCTCCCAGGATTTCACTTATTCTCTGATAGCAGAATTCTGCAGTTCTTGAGTTATTTGACTCAATTTTTGGTTGAGAAATTGAGATTCTTTCAGTTGATGGAAATGTAGATGTTTGATCATATTCCTGTCTTATTAAACATTTCTAACAGCCTGGAGGTAATGACTGTTGTCTCTGTTGTTCAGGGGTGTGTGTCTCACAATGGTTAAACAGCACCTCCAGTTTGGGTTGTATTCTTCCCTTCATCACAGCTTGGCCTTTTAACTAGAAAATCAAGCTTTGACTAAGCTACTCATTTTCTAGACCAAATAAGGATGGTATTCCAACACATTTTTTAAACCTCTGGGTAAATTTTTAAGGTACATAAAAAGCAATAAGCCCCTTTGAAGTTTCACTGGCTCAAAAATTGGAACTTAAAAACTGAAGAGGTTCATTAATCACTAGTTTTCTTCCTATGCCAATGTAGACACTGAGCCATGAAAAGAGTAGAAGTGTGCTTTCCTTTTTGCTTGTATTTCCTTTGAAAATTGTGAGGTTATCTCTAGAACAGCACTATAATTTTCATTATAGTTAAGAAAATCCTCTGTAGAGTAGAGATCTTTTTGGCAGCAATGGGTAAGTATGATAGTTCTAAGAACATGAGCCAGAAAAGGAACAGATTCTGTTGGCCCCGTTGTGTCTGGTGCCCAGATAACAGAGGCAGGCTTGGTTATGGTGGGTATGTGAGCTATCCAAGCTTTTGTGGGTACTGGCATTTCTTTGAGGGAGGCAGCCAAAAGCTATGGTGGTTTTGTTGGTATTAAAAGATTAATAAGTTGGTCTTCCTTTATAGTAACAGAAATCTACGAGCAGGAAAGTAAATCAGTTTTGCTATTACGATAACCTCTAATGTACAACTGGCTCTGAAATAGCCATCCATTATTTCATATAACATCATAAACATGTATTAATTATTGCTCCAATAAAGGCTGATGTTGGAGTAATATAAACTTATTAATGATCTTGTTAAGAACTAATGTGAATTTGTAATTTTGCTTCAATTCACTGATTGGATCAGAGGTCCACCACTAATCATAACTACATTTTTCAATAAGATCTGGAAGAAACAGAGATCTAGTTGCTCTTGCTTTCTCTCTCTCTCTCTCTCTCTCTCTCTCTCTCTCTCATACACACACACACACACAAACAAGCATATATGGTGTCTTTTTTTTTCTTTTTGACAGGCAGAGTGGACAGTGAGAGAGAGAGAGACAGAGAGAAAGGTCTTCCTTTTCTGTTGGTTCACCCCCCAATGGCTGCTACAGCCTGGCGCACCTTGCTGATACGAAGCCAGGAGCCAGGTTCTTCCTCCTAGTCTCCCATGCAGGTGCAGGGCCCAAGCACTTGAGCCATCCTCCACTGTACTCCCGGGCCACAGCAGAGAGCTGGCCTGGAAGAGGGCAACCGGGACAGAATCCGGCGCCCCGACTGGGACTGGAAACCAGGGTGCCAGCACCGCAGGTGGAGGATTAGCCTAGTGAGCCGCGGCACTGGCCAAGTATATATATGTTTT
Source organism: Oryctolagus cuniculus (assembly GCF_964237555.1). Classification (NCBI taxonomy): domain Eukaryota; kingdom Metazoa; phylum Chordata; class Mammalia; order Lagomorpha; family Leporidae; genus Oryctolagus; species Oryctolagus cuniculus. Next base: position 77,312,591 of record NC_091433.1, on the reverse strand, counting down.
AAAAACCCCTGGGAGCAAAGCAATCTTGATTTATGTGGTCTTCACATAAATTTATGTACTATTTTCTGACACTCTTTAAACAAATGAACTTCAATCTCCCTTACTTTCTTTCAGCATCTGACTTGGTTATTCCCTGACTTTCTCAAAGTGACATTAACCAGAAAACTTATAGAATTTCTAACCAATGGCCTCTTGACATTTTTGGTTATATACTCCTCAGTGTATTTTGTATTAATGTGTATGTCATATTATCACATGCAATTTAAAATGACAAGATGCATTTAAATAAATATGAATGGCTACTCTAGAAGTTTTGTTTTCTACACCTGACCTTGCTTTCTGAAGATAAATACGTATATTATGAACAGCATTTACTACTCACAGTTTCTTTGTTAACTAATTAGTTACAACTACCTAGCTGATTTGTGGCAAAGAGTAATAATCTTTAAGATTGACCAGAGGTACAGATTTTACATGATTCCTTTCTCCCTCTTCCTCCCTCAGGTCCTGCTCCAACATGAAACTAGCAGTGAGAACAGAGAAGAGGTTATGGTAAAAGAAAAGGATAGGTGGTCAAGGATTTTGGCAGTGTGGCATCATTTCCTCGGTATTTTTATAATTTGAGTTCTTGACACCTGATACTTCTTTCTGAAAATAAATACCATGATGAGGACATTCATTCATACTAACATTTATGAAAAGCTCTAAGTCATGGTCTAGATACTGCAGACACAAGAGAATAACTATCTTTAATGAGATAATATTTTCATTAGCAACAGTAGAATCAACTGAATTCCAATGAATTTCCTCGTCAATATACACTGAACACAGAGATTATAAAGATCTATGCATTATAAATTCCTACTGTTACACAGCATGGTGGGGAGACTCTAGTTCACAGTAAACTACTGCATGAACAAATAGAAGAGAGAAGCTCCAAGCTTCCAGTAATAAAGTAAGGTTAAAGATCGCGGAATGTTGATTACCCTGTTTTGATCAGTATGTACTGTATACATGTATTAAAATACCTCACTATAGCCCAGAAAATGTGCAATTATTGGAATATGTACAACTATTATTAATAAAATGTAAAATTTTTATCATTTTACAATGTAAATAAAAGTGTACAAATTTTGTTATTCATAAAAATTTAATCAGTTATTAAATAGATAAAAATATGCATTGTTTTAGGGATAAGTCCTCTAGGTCTGGTATTGAGAGAATGATACAAATCCGTTGACTTGGGAACTTGGGGAAACTCTTGTCCTTGCAATGTGAAAATATTTGAGGATTTTTTAATACAACCTTATCAGAGCTTCACCTTTAGCCTGTGGAGATACGGCTCAGGAAGGCTGGCTCTAGTCATCACAGTATGTGATGTAAAATGATAGCAATGATTTACCTCTATCTGCTCTACAATCCCTGGAGTCAAGTTCATGTTCCTTGTCTCTGTGAAACCTCTGCTGGTGATAACCACATCATGTTGAAATAGAGTCTGACTCCTGCCTGCTACAAATCCACTTTGTTTCTTTTTTTTTTTTTTTTTTTTTTTTTTTTTTTGACAGGCAGAGTGGACAGTGAGAGAGAGACAGAGAGAGAAAGGTCTTCCTTTGCCGCTGGTTCACCCTCCAATGGCCGCCGCTGCAGCCGGCGCACCGCGCTGATCTTGGCAGGAGCCAGGAGCCAGGTGCTTTTCCTGGTCTCCCATGGGGTGCAGGGCCCAAGCACCTGGGCCATCCTCCACTGCACTCCCTGGCCATAGCAGAGAGCTGGCCTGGAAGAGGGGCAACCGGGACAGAATCCGGCGCCCCAACCGGGACTAGAACCCGGTGTGCCGGCGCCGCAAGGTGGAGGATTAGCCTATTGAGCCACGGCGCCGGCTTTACAAATCCACTTTGTATTGTTGTTTTGCTTATAACTGACAAATGCTTCCTTCGTAAAATCACAGTTTGGCCTGTTCTTCTGTCTTCCTTGCTCTCTGTGTCTCTGTCTCTTCCTTCGCTTCAGTGCCAGCCTTACAGTTTCAGTCAGAAGCTGTTTTTTCTGGCCCTCCAGAAGGTTTCATTGACTACATTTCACAATAGAAGGAATTCTGTAGTTTGGCTCACAGTGAAGTATCAGGTAAATAGAGCAGATCCTAGGCTGTTGCAAATGCTCAATATTTACTATCAATTGGTTTCAGCAGACACCATATCTAGCATATATCATATAACTAAAGGTTTTCACATTTGCAGTTGATCTTAGGAGAATTTTATTTGTTATGAGGCAAACTATTTGAGACCCAAATATCTGCAAATTTGTTTTTGGCTTTCTAGTTGTTTATCAGGCAAAACCCAGTTTAAACGGCATGAAATCATTTGTTAGTCTTCAGTAGAAAATAAGCTACTTACAAAGCTCACAGTTTTACCTGGGACACAACCTCAGCTAAAAATATATTGGAGAAGAACAGTCACAGGAACATGCTGTCCATCTACACACCAACTGTCCACGTAAGAACAACTTTTCACTGCCAATCCTAATCCTTGACTTAGGGAAATAATGGATATAAACAAGAGGATTTAGGAAATGCAACTTAAGCCAGTGCCACTTTAATGAAAAGACATGCTATTGCTGTGAGTGTCTCTGCAGAGCTGTATATTCCTATTCTCTCTTCTATTACTTAACTCTGTCAATTTTTAAAATATTTATTTATTTACTTGAAAGGCAGAGTTATGGTGGTGGGTGGGGAGGAAAAAAAGAGAAATCTTCTATCCACTGGTTCATCCCTCAAATAGCCACAACAGCCAGGGCTGGGCCAGGAGCTTCTAGGTCTTCCATATGGGTGCAGGGGCCCCAAGTGCTTGAGCCATGTTCTATTGCCTTCCCAAGTGCCTTAGCAGGGAGCTGGATTGGAAGTGGAGCAGCCAGGACTTGAACCAGTGCCCACAGAGGATGCTGGCATTGCAGGTCATGGCTTAACCTATAATGCCACAAGGCTGTCCCCCTATCCTGGCCTTTGTCAACTGATGTGGGGCATATTCACAAACTAATTCCTCAACTAGTGCTTGCTTTCAATACATCTTGCTATATCAGCTACAAGCCTGGGGTTGACCATCTTTTTGGATTCATGTCTTAGACAGGTTTTCCTTCCCTTTTATATACTTCCCACTAGCATTTTACTTTGCTCCATTCCATTGTTTTGCACAATTAACTATCTTCTTTATGCCATCAATTGCTATGAGGCTCCCATATAACAACTTGAGGCAATATAAATGAAACAGAAAGCCATATAGAGCATAAATGTGCTTTTACTAAGTATATGTATATTTTAAAGATAGGTTAAGGAGAAAATACTTAATTTTTACCAGTCATAACTAACTAATGTACTATATTTTCCAAAGATTTAAAGGACAGTATGTACAGTTTAATGTTGCGCTGCTGGATAGTTTCTCTGTAAGAAAGAGTGTAGGGGCTGACGCTGTGGCACAGTGGATTAAAACCCTGCCCTGTGGCACCGGCATCCCACATGGGCACCATGTTTGAGTCCCAGCTGCTCCATTTCTGATCCATCTCCTTGCTGATGCACCTGGGAAAGCAGAAGAGGATGACCAAGTCCTTGGGCCCCTGCACCCATGTGGGAGAAAGGTAATAAACTCCTGGCTCCTGGCTTTGGACCTGCTCAGCTCTGGCCATTGCGGCCATTTGGGGAATGAGTCAGCAGATGGAAGATCTCTCTCTCTCTCTCCCTCCCTCTCTCTCTCGCTCTCTGTCTCTTTCTCTGTAACACTTTTAAATAAATAAAATAAAATGAAAGAAATAGTGTAGCATTTTGATCAATATTATTTCAATTTATAAAATAGTTTCCTAACATGGAAAAGTATTTTGTAGTTAAAGTAAATCAACAAGAATTTATACAGAATAATGTAGAAATTATTTACAACCTTTTCTTACTTTCACACTATGGCATAAATATTGGAATATATTTATATTAGGGTTCTATTCCTCATTATAAGTATTCTTGTTTCTCCATTATAATGTTAGGGTATTTTAAAAAGTTCATGGAAACAGCATAGAAGTTTATTTTGATGAATTATTTTTTGAAGTCCAGGGATAGTTTTTTCATAATATGCACTTTCCATGAACTTTTTGAAAACCTGTATGAGTTTCAGTTTTTGTTTTGCACCAAAATAAACTTATCTTTTAATTCCATTTTCCTTTAACTTTTTTTTAAAAGATTTATTTTTTTGAAAGACAGAGTTACAGAGAGGCAAAGCCAGAGAGAGAGAGAGAGGTCTTCCATCTGCTGCTTCACTCCCCAGATAGCCGCCATGGCCAGAGCTGCACAGATCCAAAGCCAGGAGCCAAGAGCTTCTTCCAGGTCTCCCACGTAGGTGCAGGGACCCAAGGACTTGGGCCATCTTCTACTGCTTTCCCAGGCCATAGCAGAGAGCTGGATAGGAAGTGGAGTAGCCGGGACTCAAACTGGCTGCCCATATGGGATGCCGGCACTGCAGGCCAAGGCTTTAACCCATTGTGCCACAGCACTGCCCCCAATTTTGCTATGACTTTCTGAAGTACCTTCATAGAACAGTTAGCAGACACAGGCTTGCCCAGGATGTGGATTCCAGTGCTGGGCCTTCTGGTTTCTAGCTGTGATTATGCAAATAAGTTCTAGCCCGTAACATCTTGGATAAGAAAGAGCTCTGCACCTTCTGGGTCCTGCCTATACACAGGAGCAAAGGAGTCCCTGTACCGTCTCTTCTTTCTGCTGACTTGAACATGGATGGGTGCTCAGGAGAGCAGAACACTGAGGACAAAGGACCAAGGATCTGAAAACATAGAGACTACATATTGGTCCAGGACTACTTACACCCAGTTTTACATGTGAACAAGAAAAATCTGTTGTTTAAATTACTATCATGCTGGCTTTCTTGATAAAAGCCAAGTCTGTTGTCTTACTGATACTAGGTAACAAAATAAAAACTTGAACTTCATGTTGGGATGTAGGGCTTTTGTTGGAACATAGAATTAAATGTCTTCTCAAGGTTCAGTTTATTTTTGCAGTATCTTTTGGAGGTTATTTCTTGGATTATTTTTTGTCTTATGAGAGCAAATAAAAATATGTTCATACATTTATATGATTATTATGATTATACCAAAATATGGGAAATATTTAAATAGTCTTTCTAGAAGACTGAATTTTGGACTCTCTTTAATTAGTAAGCCACCGTCAAGAACAAATACACTAGTTCTTTAAAAAAAAGTCTAACCTCAAGTCTTTTCCCTACATATTTTCCATCTTCACATCTCATTTGGTTAGAGAAACAGACCACTTCTTAGACTGTCTCCCTCCTACAGACTTCTCTGGAATCTGTTTCTGAGAATTGCGTTTAACCAGTTGCCTCACCCTAGAAACCCAGCCAGGCCCCGTGAGCACTGCTCATACGCCACACAAACCCATGGCTCATTCACTCCTGTCTGCTCGTAATCCTTTTGGTTTTTGTTTGATTTCAGTGACTTCAATTTCATGATGTATTTTACCATATTTGGGAAATTACTAATCTAAAATGTTAATATTTACATATATTTTGAATGCACTCCTCTTCAACTGAGATACCCTAATAAATGCACGTGTGGCTCTCCTTGATGGTCAGAAGTATCTTTGGAAACCAAAAAAATATAAGGAATGATAATTTATATCTAAAGTAGAATGATTTCAGTAGCACTATTTCAAAACATATTTATGATCACTTTCTTACAAGTTCTGTTCTATTTATTTTACTCTTTAAGTCTTAGAATATCGGTTATATCCTGATGGAAGAAATCCATGTTTATCAATTAACTGAAGGATTTGGTTCAATCACATGGCCATCAGCTAATAAGCTGATTAAAGTTCTTTAACTAAAATTATATTAGTTTACATTATACTAGTTACATATATTAGTTTACATTATATTAGTTTACATTCTAACTTCCTTTTTCAGGCTCTCACCAGCACTACGACAATTAAGCAAACTCCAGTTTCTGGAGGCTGATGTCCTAGAGACATGAAAATGCTGCATATATGTCCTTCCAAAGGCTTATCTATTTTAAACCAGTAGCACAAACATTTGAAATCAAGTTTCTTGATATTTTGAAAGACTATCTATATATCTATATAAATCTTTGTTCATTTTATAAAAGTGATAATATTATAAAAATTTTTGTGCAATGCAAAAAATGTTCCAAAGAGTTTACTTATCTAATTTTACTTTACTTTTGTGCTTCTGTTCATTGTATTCATTTCACCTATAATTTTATCTTTTTTTTTTTTTTTTTTTTTTTACAGGCAGAGTGGACAGTGAGAGAGAGAGAGAGACAGAGAGAAAGGTCTTCTTTTGCCGCTGGTTCACCCTCCAATGGCTGCTGCGGCCGGCACACCGCGCTGATCCGAAGGCAGGAGCCAGGTACTTCTCCTGGTCTCCCATGGGTGCAGGGCCCAAGCACTTGGGCCATCCTCCACTGCACTCCCAGGCCACAGCAGAGAGCTGGTCTGGAAGAGGGCAACCGGGACAGAATCCGGCGCCCCGACCAGGACTAGAACCCGCTGTGCCGGCACCGCAAGGCAGAGGATTAGCCTATTGAGCCGCAACGTCGGCTTCATCTTTTTCAAAGATTATGTAGGGTGGCAAGTGAAAATCCTCTTTTACTTTCTTAATTGCAAAAAATCAAAGTAACTTCTGTTAACAATTTTGTGCATTTTGGTCAGGATTTTGCATATTCTTATTCAGTATTATAAAGAGGTTTCTACTCCTGTCTATATTTTTATTAATTTCTATATGTACATAAACACTTTGTCATGTGAGGCTTGAGTGTGCTATGCATATTGGTCTGTTACTGTTTTTCCCCCATATACACTGCATCATGCATATTTTTTACAGCTAGTGTACATGGATCCCATTCCATCTTGTCAAAGACGGCATAGCTATTCACAAATGGATCCATAACTAAATACATTCTTTTCAGATGGAAATAGGCTGTCTCCTCCTTTGCAGTAACATGATACAATGATGAACATCTTTGTATATATCTTTATATATATATATATATGTTCTATTATATCTCTTGGTAAAGTTCTTAAATGGCTAATAGCCAACTTAAAGATATTTTAACACTCATTCAACACCCCAAAAAAAAACAAAAACAAAAAATTCTACACATCTTAATTCTAGGCGCTTCTCTCATAACTATACTTTTCCACAGTAAAATTTGATCTTAAAATTTGCATTTTTATTCATTACAAGGCATCCTAAATGGGTTGTAGAATCAAAGTAAATATTCCACCAGACAATGCCACAACATTTTAGCATGATGAAATGCTTAAAATAGAATTATTTAAGTTAGAACTTGTAAATGAGCTATAATTATAGCTCTCAAAATGCAACCATGCTAAAGTGACATGTCCAAGAGCAAATTCTTTCCAGCATTCTTAGTATTGATATAAATGTCCAAGTGGTGAGCATATGTTTTGGGAATGTTTAATGTTTCTGTCGGCAGTTGGGAAAAATTTGTCTTACTTTAGGGAAGCCATGTCATAGGTCAGTTAATGCTTTCTTATGTCATTATTGCATTCTCTCCAACAGATTTGATAGGATACATGGAAATTTTAGGAAATTAATGACCTGAACATTTTAATCATAACAACTTTATGGAGTATTAATGTTTTTATACAATTCATGCAAGGAAGGGAGAGTTTTCCAGAAGTGTGAAATGCTTGTACGGCATACAGTCTGAGTACACTGAATTTTGCCCTAAGTCCTTGACTTCACTTATACTAACTTCATGTCATGTTACTGATCTAGTTTGTAATCAAAACCAGTTTATGGAAACCAGATTTCTTCAACACAAAGAGAGTCCAGGACTTCTTTTATTGTAGATAGATAGCCCCAGTGGAAGAAAATTAACAACATTAGCTTTGTTGAAAGAATTGCAATTATGCACTAACATTATATCAAGAGAAGCTCAAGGAAGTGTTTTAATTGTTGCATAAAAATGTACAATCTGCAGGGCTTCTTCAATGCCAATGGCTATATGGGATTTATAGGAGAAGAAATTGTGCTTGGATTTATATCAGAATTATAGAGCACTATAATGTTGGAAGAATTTGGGGAAAATCATAAAGATAAGACAAGTTTTGGCCAGGAGTTTGCTAGTCAAGCCATGATTCATGTAACCTCATTCTAGCCCTTGCTTCTGTCACTTGGGAATTTCTTAGGGGATGATGGCATCTCCAGAATTTGTCAAAGGGACCTTGACATAGAAAAATAACTTCAGTTATAGGCATTTTTTGGGTCAAGAGTTAAAGAAAAGTTGTGGCAAGGAATGGAGACCATGATATACTGTGGACAATGAACTGCCAAGGTATCATTAAAATGACATCAGCACATTTTGGGAGAGGGAGTACTGTTGTCTTCATGTACATAAAGGGGTTATTTTTAACATGTGATTTATACCACATTTATTAGGATAAAATTTACTTTTTGGAGGAAAAAGGAATAGGCCCTAAACAACTTTCTTTTTCAAAATTAGCTATCATTCTTCAGATAGTCTTGAACTACAGAATTATGAATGAGTGGTGACTATTCAGTTTCAGTGAGAATGATATCAACCTTCTTTCTTCAACACAATTCCACAATACAATGTTTGAAAACCATTATAAATGTTATTGGTATAGTGGATCAATTATCATATTTTAATTTTTACATATTTTGATGGTTTCATCAAACAGATAATTTGTGAATTATGCAGTCATGTTACAGGGCAAAAGAAACCTCTACATATCACTTTAATCCAAGTAAAAGAGTAAGTGATGACAACAAGGATAGGTCCACAATTTCAGAAGGCAGATAATCTGCATGCAGCTTACCTTTCTCTTGCGAAGTCTGACTTGGCTATCTGTGGGTTCCTGGGTGGCCAGAGGCTCCTGTAAGTGTAAACACTGCATGCCATCTTCTGCGTTGACCTTTGGAGGACTTCTGTTTTGATATTCTGAGAAACCACTCTTTTCCAGGCCATTTTCAGTTGACATTCCACTGGCGCAGAAAGGAGGCTGTAGAAGGCAGCTTCCAAAATCTGCTTTTGATAATGGAGGCTCTCTGTCTGTGCAAGGAATAGCCAAGAACTCATTGTGACCTACATTGCAGGTGTTTCTTTCATTTTCATCTTTAGGGAAATCAGGTTTTCTTCGTTGCTGAGCAATTACAGCAGAATTAAGCAGTTGCTTCTCAGGCACAATAACTTTCACATTCAAAGAATCTAATGTATTTACTTTGGGTGCATCTTGAATTTCATGTAAGCTTATATCATTACAAAGCTCCAGGCTTTTACTTATAATGTCAACAACTTTCCTCTCTCCACTTTCTTCTACCAGTGCTAAATCAGCTTTGCCAGCCATTCTCCAGGAAGTATAAAAATCTTGGTTATTTTCCATGATAGGCAATGTCTTTACCAAGGAGCCTGCTCCTTCAATGCTATGTTGGTCTGATGTTTTATGCCCTTGGGTAGTTAAAATCTTATCATCGGTCAGTGATAGATCAGAATTGGTGTCCTCATCAGAAACATGCACTAATGTTTCTGTGCTGGCCTCCAGAGAGAGAAATGGATCTTCTCCTTCGGGGCTGTCATTTTCACCCACCTCCTTTGAAACGTGACCCATTGGTCTCCCAGGAAAATCTCTCAGCTCTGAACCATGACAGCAGTCCGGTAGTGAAACACACTTCTCTTTGAGGTCCACATTTAGAGTTGCATCTTTTTCCATACTTGCCTGCAATCTATCAGCTACTAGTCCATGATGACATGTTGTGTTACAATCATCAGAATTCAGAGGCTGTCCCATCCATTGGGTCACATGTTCTTCCCAGCTTCTTTTTCTGATAGCTACAGACATGTCATCATAGTTTAACATCAGACAGAGAGATACATTCCATATGAGCCTAAAAGAGACTGAACTTGGTGAAAGATTGTTTCAAATTCATGGATCGAAGTAGAGAGTGAGTTTTGTCATTTCATCACCTATTAAAAATTTTAAAAATATATAGTTAGAAATACATTTCTAAAGTCCAAACACATCTTTGAAAAGACAGTACTTAATCTGCACTATGAAAGTAGAGGTAAGAGAAGTTACAAAGCCTCTGTTGAATACCTTTAATAGTACTATTTTTAAAGAAGCAGCCTAGTATTAAGAGAAAAATTTACATTTAATAATTTTGGTCAAATTTAAAATGCCATTAAGAAGATATTTAGATTCAATACTTAACAAAAATTACTGGAAGAAATTTATTGCTGTAGCTTGCATGTTTTCCTGATTCACTTTTGTGAATACAAGTTGTTTAAGAAATCGATTTGCTATTTGGTTTGAATTGCACTGAAGGCCACCAGGGAGCTGCTCATGCATAACTTGAGCCACAGTGACAGCATATGTAATGTATTAGTGTGTGAAAGGACTAATATCAATCTCAAATGACCAGGATGTATTTACTCCAGGGAGTGATTAAGAAACATGGAATAATTCAGTTCAGTTCATCTTAACACATAATTTATGAATAAGAAAGTATCACACACACCATTTACAATGCTTTAGGAGAAATACATCTATTTACACATCCTAGTATTGCCTCCGCTAGACAGCAAGCTAGTATTGTTGAAGTTAGAGAAATTAAATGACTTGCTCAATATCATACATTTAGAAAGCTCAGATTCAAACTAGGCTCTTATTCTGTCTCAGGCCCCGGCAGCGAAAACACTTTTATATCTCCATGGACAGATGAGGTTATTCCTTCATCCTTTGCCTTTACATATCTTTAGTATGTGTAAACTCTAAACCCCTCACACAGGAATGCTAGGAAACCACAAAGAAGATGTGAGCTTAATAAGACAATTGGGACTATTCTGGAAATTTGAGTATCATTCTCTTTGGCATTTAAGGAGTTTAGTTTGTATCTTTCTGTTAGAATTCAGCTATAAAAATTTAAGTAAACATCAGAGTCATGCATAAGATAAGCTCAGAATAGAAATGCATTCCAGGTATCCGTCTCTTTTTGCCTTTAATCGTTCAAACCCTTAGTTAAATTGTACCAATGTAAATTCAGCTTATAAAACTGACTAACCCAAAAGTTGTTCCACAATGAAACTAAGTTACTGGACTTTAGAAGAAAAATGCCATTCAAGAGCAGACATTTTTAATTTTTTACTCCATGCAGAACTGTCAGCACATAACAGGGGCTGGATTACTGACTAGCCATAAACAAGATTAATTGCTGTGCTGGTTTTGGGTCACTTCAGTTTATAGAAAGGACTCTGCCCCCCCCCCCCCAATTTCAAGCTATTCTGACTAAGCATATATCTAAAAGGTGAATATTCCCACCCTGTAAAGACTGGTTGAAGTTAAGGAAGGTACTAGAATTTTGGTGCCATATCCTGACCAAAGATCTTTCTGGATACTATTTGGTTCCTTCAAAGGCCTGTGGCCATCTTTGAAAATGGTCAGCATTCACATTTTCCATGTTGGCATTCACTTTGCACTCAAAAGAAAATATAAAGTCTCTGAATTCCATGCATAAGTCATTATAGTGTGGGAGGCTACGGAAAAGGGAAAAAACGCATTGATTCAGGCCAGAAAATTTCTGCTTTCATGGGCAAATTTGGGTTGTAATAGGGCGGTTCTGTTTTAGATGCTTTCTTTTCTTTATTTTTATCCAGTGTAGAAAAAGCAGGCTAACTTAAGAAATGCCAAGTGGTATTACTCTGTCATTCCTAAGCCACATTTATGTTTAAGTTGAGCCTGAATTCTGGCTTCATTTCTTTTACTAAGGAGAAATATAGTTTTATTAACTCCTTGGGACAGATTCCACAAAAGTTTTTCCCTTAAGAGCCATGCTAGTATTAATTAACTTATTTCACTCATTTTTAACAAGTAGATAATTATTCCCATCACACCAAAAGAAGATAGTTCAACAAGCTCTGAGATGACCTAACTGAAAAGAGAGATTGTAAATTAGATTCAACACATCATTACTCTTTCTATCCTCATTTTCTGATGTAAGTTCTTCAGACATTTCCAAATCATTCCTGTGAATGTATGCTGTCTTTATTTTTAAGACACAAAATTTTCTAATTATCATTACGGACATCACTCATCATTAATTTTGAGACCCCATTCCATATCCTGCGGTCTAATAAATATATTTTTCAAAAATTCACCTCCACAAGATTTTCAACTATACTTTTTATTTAAATTTCAATTGGTAAGATTTATACTTCCATGATTTAAAGGCTGAACAGAATATTAATCCATAGAAGCATTAGATTATTCTCAATTGCATACTGGCCCAATATTCTAATTCATCTGAATTGGTTAGAATATGTCATGTAAGATAGAAGAGTTTTTATAAAAGACCCGACTCTCGCTATGAGTATTCCTCCAGGCTGCTTTATTTAAAATTACATTTCAAACTCCTGAGTACTTGTTTTGCAAATTTCTGTTAAATTTCTTTTGTAATCCTTTTCATGCAGTTTCATTCTGAATGAGCTCAGCTGCTGAGGATTTTCATGGAAGATCTGGAAAAGTATAGGTCATCCCAGGGTATTGATTTTATGAAGTGACTTTCCACGGTGATTTTTCATTTCTAAATGCAGGTATTCAACACCACTGTATTAATGTTACAACAGATTGTATGCACTTCTTAGTATGCAGAGATTCTGGAAAATATTTGTGAAATGTACACCAAGGAGGGGATCATCAGTTTTTTTCCCTCCCTTCCTTCTACCTTTCCTTCCACCCTTCCTTCCCTCCTTCTCTCCTTCCCTCCTTCCCTCCCTTCCTCCCTTCCTCTCTCCCTCCTTCTTGGTTTCCCTCTCTTCCCTCCCAGCCTATCAGTGAGTGGTTTGGGAACTGGTATACACATCAATCAGAGCATCCCAGAGGTGGAAATCCCTGAATTAGGGTTTCTGTGTTAAATATCCTGCATCAGCAACATGCAAGTTAAATGGGATTTGAGGTAGAGTTCCCTGTGAGATGGAAGTAGTTTTTCTTTATTTCTGGCTTTAGACTCTTAATATTCTGGAATCACTTCTTTGGGAAAGATAGCAGAGGCAATAATAAACTCAAGAGAATTACTTACAACTTGAAAACTTATTAACTATTTTGGAGGGGAAACACACTTTTCAAGAACATTTCAGAGAAAATTGAGAGGAACTTTCAAAGAAAATAAATTTCAGAAAATGTCCCAGGATTGAATGACCCAGATTTTTTAATGAAAAAGAACCTATGGAGTATGTAGTAGTACAAGAAAGAAAAATAGATCACATCAAGCAACACCATTATCAAGTTTCAGAACTTAAGAGGCAAGGAAATGATCCTGAATGTTACCAGAGGAAAAAAAGGAGGAATTGTCAAACAGAATGGCATCACATTACTTCACAGTGACAGTGGAAGTAAGATGTTGATCAAAAATGCCTCAAAGTTCTTATGGGAAATTATGTCTAACTTAAAATAATATCAATAGCTAAGATACAGAATCAGCTGCAATGTCCATCAACTGATAACTGGATAAAGAAAATGTGGGATACATACACTGTGGAATACTACTCAGCCATAAAAAATAATGAAGTCCTGTCTTTTGCACAAAATGGATACATCTGGAAACTATTATGCTTAAATAAGCCAGTCCCAAAAAGACAAATATCACATGCTTTCTCTTATATGTGGCAGTTAATATAGAATAAAAAATGTATGGGAATGAAATGGACACTTTGTGATATAATTGCTGTTTTTAGGCCTTGTCTACACTCCTGTGGAACTGTGATCTCCCTACTTGTTACTCATGGATTATTATGATTAGTAGCAAATTAAGCCTGTGAATAAGAGGGGATTAAAATTATATCCTAGCAAAAACTGATGAATAGAGGAGGGGGAGGGAGCGAAATTGAGGTGAAGCAGGGTTGTAAGGGAAATATGGTTGTTTTCTTGGAACTGTAACTATGGAATGCGTAAAATCTGTTTTCTTTGTATTAATAAAAATTTAAAGTCATGTGTGTATGTACAATAATTACATGTAAGTATATATGCAATTTTGTTTTTCTGACTCTCAAAGTTATTGGAAACATAATTCCATTCAAATGAGAGAATGAAAGACTAAATGAACTAAGTGAGAAAGACACGACAATAAGGAAGCCAGGAATTCAAACCAAATGACCAGGGACTAGAATTTCTAGGATATTTGGGTAGCAGATTTAGCATAAATCCTAAGGTTCTCTATGAGTGATATCTCTAAGGGATAAAAATGTAAATATAGATTATAGAAATATATGCTATTCCACTGAGAGAAATTTTATGGTAATTTTGTAAAATTTAGATGGAAGAATTAGTAATAGTTATATAGAAAACCCAGGAAACCAGTGATCAAGTCCAGGAAAAGCAGTTTTATAAGAAAAGAGATATAATCACAGTATACTACCTGGCTAAGGTGTGAAATTTTTTATGCTGTCTAAATAATACAGTTAATTCAGACTTAAGCAAATTTATGAAACAGCTATTTTTACAGCAGAGGGTTTTGTGCTGGGTGGGTCCAGGGATGACTGGTTGAATAGTTTCAGAGGTGTAGCTCCTCATTTTGGGTAGTTGGAAGTTAATATATAATGTTGAAACTATAATCTAATACCATAATGTTATTTAGAAGTATGGAAGTAAGTATCAGAAAAAATAGCTGAAAATAATTTGTTATGATTTTGTGTGTTTTCTTAAGATGGAAAAAAAGTCTTAGGTCTGAATCCCAGAAATCACATTAAATAGTAATAAATGTAATTAATATAATATAGGGGATTATATTACAATCTTATTAATATATTCCAGGGAAATAATTTTAAGACTGAGCTGAGAGGCCAGCATTGTGACACAATGGGGTTAACATTGCCACTTGGGACACTGTCATCCCATATCAGAGTGTCAGTTCGAGCCTTAGCTACTCCACTTCTGATCCAGCTTCCTGCTAATGCGCCTAAGAAGTCAGCAAGAAGATGGTTCAAGTATGTGGGCCCCCACCACTCATGGGAGACCGAGATGGAGTTCCTGATTCATGGCTTTGACTTTGCCCAGACCTGGTTTTTGTAGGCATTTGAGGAGTGAATCATCAGTTGGAAGATTTTTCCTCTGTGTGTTTCTCTGTCTCTGTCTCTCTCTGTTTCTCTCTCTCTAGTTGCTCTTTCAAATAAATAAATAAATAAATAAATCTTTAAAAATAATGGAAGATTGATTTGCGCACAAATATGACTGTAGGTCCTCTACAATATACTTGATGATACAAACTATTACCATTGCCCCTTCTCCACTCATCACACCACCCTCTCACCATTACAGAGAGATCAGCATCATATCCTGAGCAAAGTGAAGATGTCAGTTTGGATATTTAGCTTGGGTCATCAATATCAGATCAGTTTTCTGGAGCTTCCTGGGTGTTTCCTTCTCCAAAACCTTTCTGGGAATTCTTGAAATCCAAGATAAGTATTCTTGATAGTCCTCCTACTCAGTCTTTCTAAAATGTCTGAATAGAAGTTTATGGCACAAAGCACATGTCCCCAGACACATGTTGAAATGGACAATTGGAATAGACAAGCAACAACTAGATAGACACATTACTGCAGCCTAATGTGTGCACCCGTTAGTTAGAGGGCAGATTAATTACAAGAGGCATTTGTGGAAGCCAAAATGAAAATCATTTTATTGATGAATGTATCAAAAGAATAAATTAGCAAATGAAAATGTACACATTTGGGTTTATTCCCACTGACACTCAACTCAATGATAAAATGTAGAGAAATGCTGTTCATTGTCCAACTGAAGTGACTCATGTAAGGCACTTAGGAGAAGGAAGAAAGCCTAGGGAAATATTATTTTTCTTATCTATAAACAAATAACAAAATAATACTTTTTTGAAAAGCATTGCTATGAGTGTAATTAAGACAGTCAACTTTTAGCAAAACACAACTTGTGTTTTTTCTTTAAAATACTCATGTCATCTAATCCAAATTCAAAAGGAGTAAGAATTAGGCAATAGGAAACAGAAATCTTTAATAACATGATGCAAGAATTTAGACCCCTATGATTTCATGTGGATTTCCTGTATTTAGTAGCAATCTGTCTTTTATTCTGTCACAAAAATCATTATCCATCTACTTTTACTTACTTTGTGTAGTGTTGGAATCTGCTCATTATGGTTCATGAATTGTTAGTGTAAAACATGCACTCCTGTTAAGATTCTTCATTGGTAAATTGCTTAAGGAAATTAAAATATTATTTATAAAATAGCTTCCATGTCTTTAAGCTGTCTGGAAATCATCAAAAACTCTGGTAAATTACAAAACAAACCATCTATAATAAAGCAAGTCAGAGGGTTAAGTTAATATATCACTTTTTCTGAGAGACACATTGAGGTTCCATAATTTTTTATCTTTACACAAAAAATGAAGTAGGCACCTAACTAAAAAATGTTTCTTTAAAGTTAATGTATTTTATGCACATCTTTGAGTTTTAACTGAGCTTAGAAAACTTTTTCTCATTTTTAGTTCTCAGAATTGCTCCAGGAATGAGGCAAATTTGAAAATTAGCTCTTTCAATCTGCTAAAAGTCTGCACATCAGAAAAGAGCAGGAAGTTGCAAAATTGTAAGGTATTATTTCAGTGGTGCCCTATTTTTACTTCTAGGTTCCTACTACTTAATGTAGCTTCCAGTAGGATCTAATTTTCTTATAGGGAGGAGCCTAGATACTGGCAGTGTTTGACTTACCACCCACTTCATAGGTCAGGTCTGCCAGCTTCGCAGATTCTCTTACGTTTTCTTAAGCAACCCGTGTGTCACTTGAGGAAACCTTGGAACATTCATGATATTTTCCTTCTGTTACTAAAATCTTTATGGGGATATTTGATTTCCAAGGATCCCTGAATTAACATAGCCATGAGGGACAGTATTGCTTCATGGAAGCAGTAATTTCTAAACATCTGCATTTCTTTGGGTTTCCAAGGTTTTTTTTTTTTTTTAAATATACAATCTTCTCAATAGAAATTTTTTTCTGTGCAAAGCACATAGGGAGTTTGGAATTGCAGTGTAAGTCAGATGAGTTGTGCAAATAAATTAATAAGTAATGACTGACATTGGTCTTTCTTCCTTTTTCTTTCGTTCCTTTTCCTTCCTTCCTCTCTTCCTTCCTTCCTCCCTCCCTCCCTCCCTCCCTTTCTTCCCCCTTCCCCTTCCCTTTCCTTTCTTTGTTTTTTTCTTTCACCATGCATCTCTTTTCAGCAGAATCCCTTATACACAAAGAAAAGCATTGCCTTCTCTCTGAACTTGTAAACTTGTTTTATTTGACATTTTTCATGCAATGGGAAGTAGTTTAAAGTTAAATTTGATATTAAAGGTTTGGGATTTGCCCCCCTCCTTTTGATGGCAAAGCAGGTTTGCCTCATTATAAAAAGATACTCTGTTCAATGAGGGACATGTATTATAACACTTTATCATCATCATAGTGAGATGTGACTTTGCTTTAAGTGGACCATCTATTTTTAGCTTTGTTATCATTTCTAGGAACAGTCTAACCATAGACACAGTAATCACGAAGGGTAAACAGGAGATACAGCCACATTAACACAGGTGCTGTGATAGCAAGGTGACAACTGTGAATCATTCCATAAGCACAACTTTCACTGAAATCAAGAATAAAAAATTATTGAGAACTTAACTACTTCTGTTAACTCAGTATCCTTCGGAGCTCAGTATTTCTGATATCAACTTTTGTCTCCTGTGCTTTATATCTGTAATTCATCTTATTTTGTCATCTACCTCCATACATTTGGAATTGTTTTTATCACAGGGTACTTTTCTGTATTACCTAAATAGTATTCATGCATTAGAAACTTTTGAAGATCACGACAATAGTAATAGTAAAAAAAGGCTTCCATTTATTAACCATTTCTTATGGGCTAGGTACTGTGTTTAGTGTGTTACTTATACTATCTCCTTTATTAATATACTCAGAAATACCCTCTACGAAAAGTACCATCATGGTGCTGTTTTTACAGGAAGTAATTTTGGCAGAATTTAACAACTAGCTCAGTGTCAAACATCTATTGCTGGGCAGGGATTATCACCTCCTTTGTTTTGTGAAATCAAGATTTCTGTTAAATAACCAGGTTTTTTATGCTGATTTGAGTTTTGATTTTTTTTTTCACATCTACAACTAGAATACAAAAAAAATGTTGAGGGGAAAATAATGAGTTAACACAATAATAATAATGAGCCAATAACACATGTAGTCCTTGGCACATTGCAAACACTCACTAGATGCTAAGTGATGTGATGATGATGATGAAGATGATGATGATGACAGTGTCGATATAATGGCAATGATTCAGTTAGTTTTTCAGTGATCTTAGCTACAGAATCTATGGCTGAGTTTGAGCCAGAACTCTCCCTCACATACCCATATTAGTTCAATATAGACAAGTCATTAGACAAAAATGTGAAATACCATGAATCAAATCAGAGCATCAAGTGCAAAGCTGAAATCAGGGCCAGTTTTCTGGCTGCCATAATTTGTTCAGTACTCCACCCAATTTATATTGTGGAAAGTGCTCTCCTCTCACTGGTCTTAGTTTCAAGCTACATTTGGAGAATCATGATTTTGATTCCTAATGAATTCATAATGTTATCTAATGAGAGGGTTGTTAATCTCTGGCCTCAGGCTTTGATACCTCTTGTCAACCATATATTTTCCTTCACCTTTAAACATTGTTATTCTACCCTGGAAAACAGGAAAATTCAACTCCCACATATTAGCACACTTCAATCCTGGCTTTTCTTTCTTTTCCCCCTCCCTCTCATTCATTCCACAAACTTTATTGACCAACAAGTGTTGACAATTCCTGACATGGTAGGCATTTTGCTAATTGCTGGAAACAATAACAAACAGTACTTCAATTTCTGAGCTTGTCTTTGACCTTCATACTCTCTCTCTGTTTCATTTCCATTCATAGGACTGATTTTGTCTTTGGATTATTTGAACTGTTTGGTTAAACATCTTGTTACTTCAGACCAAGGCAAAACAACTGACTCACATAAACAAATAGCTCCACTTGGGATTTTTTTTTTCTACCCATATCTCAATTAATTACCAAGTTCACATGCGTGATTGTTCACACTGCCTTTCAGGTTTTGGCATCTGCTTCCCTGTTTAATCTTTTCAACTTCACTTACATACTCTATAAACCACTAAATCAAAACTACTAATCTCTTTTTAGAACTGGATCTCCAAGTTTACACTTCAACTTTATTCTGCTTAACTTCCTTTAAAACTAAGTCCATGTATCTCTAAAAAACACAGAGAACTTGAAATAGGCAACAGCAGTAGAGATTTAGATTAGATAAATGAAAGATCTGGAAGTATGACACTCTTAAATCAATTCGAATGGGAGGTTGCAAAATCACTGCTGAAAGTGATGGTTTGGGATAGTTTCATTATTATGTATTTGAATACAAGGACATGAATTAGATAAACTCGTTTCTAGGCCTATTTTTAGAAGAAACATCAGTTTAAAATTTATATAATTATTAGCATATGGGTTGATTTTCTTGGCATAAACATGAAATGTTACCAAACCATCACAAAATAAGTTACTTCTTATAAAGTGTTTGTTGAAGCCATATTAAATCTTCACCAGAAAACTTTTGTATTTGAGAAAATGGCATCATTTAGAAAATTTGATTCTTCTTTTAAAATCACATTTTCCCATTAATAGCACGGGTGACAATTTTAATTTTTTTAAAGAACGCCCATTTTTTTTCCTGCAAAGTAACTTTGTGTAGGACGTGTTCATACTTTCTTTTTTAAGATTTATTTATTTGTTTGAAAGTCAGAGTTATGGGGGCAGAAGACACATAAAGAAAGGTTCTCCATCTGCTGGTTGGCTCACCAAATGGCTGCACCGGCCAGGGCTGGGCCAGGCTGAAGCCAGGAGCTTCATCCGGGTCTCCCATGTGGGTCAGGGGCCGAAGCACTTCACCTTCTGCTGCTTTCACACGCATATTAGCTGGGATCTGGATAGGAAGTGGAACAGCCAGCCCTTGAACCAGAGCCCATATGGGATGCTGGCATTGCAGGTGGCAGCTTAACCCATTATCCTAATAATGCTGGCCCTGGACATGTTCAAATTTCACCATGAATAATTAGCATTTGAGAGCAAGATGAAATGCTATAAAGATATCTCAGTTATGAATCAGGTCCTGTGATTCCAATGTCATCTCCCCTGGCCAGCAGCATGACCTTGGACAGGTCACCTTTGAGTGCCATTTCTCAGCTTCCTTGTTGGCAAGGGCAGTGTTGGAAGAGGTGATCTCTTACTTTCTTTCCGCTCCTGAGACTCTCTTCAGGGATTTTGTTAGATCATAATTGAGTAAGTTAGTACTTTATCTTTAACATGCTTTAAAAATTAAATATTCTTTTCCTCATATTTAAAAAGTTTTAACGTAACTTAAATTTCAGGTGAATAGTTAAAATTTATCAACAGAAGTTATTATCACATAGAACTTAATGCTAATGGTCTGTGTATACTATAGAAAAGCTTATGAAGAATACACTTGATTTCTCATTGTCAAACTGTCAAAATAGCTATTCGTTTTTCAGTTTCTGTATTTTAGATTCATTTAATAGGTTTGGAAACAGCCACAAATATTTGCTCCCTTTACATCTCATTTCATGTTATTTTGATTAAATAATGAATTTCATTTTAAGTATTAAAATATAACTTAAGTTGTACATTATAAGTCCAAGCTGTTTCAATCATCATTAATTTTCTCACCAGCTATGTTGCACATTGAAACATTTAAGATATCTTAAGAAGACTGTAGTCTAGTGGAAAGGTGATTTTATGATTACATGAAGTGTAGACACATAATTAGTTTTCACATGATTGTGGTGATTTCTGGCTGTCTTAAAATAGCAATAATGAGTGTCACTTTCATTGAGATTTGCTTCAATTATTCAAAATATTTGCATAAAATAGGACCTAAATAGTTAGACTAGAAAAATTAACATAAATGAATCCAATTCTAATGTTTAAATTTCTGAAACTCATATTAAGTATTAGGGAAGAAATCATTTCTGAAATTTCATGTTTACTTTCTTTTAAATGAAACTTCTAAGCTGTACATTACCAGCTTGATGTGTGATTGAAACTGATTTAAGCAAAAATTAAGGCATTCAAACTTCCTACTGTCAAATGAGACACAAAATATTTTGCAGATTCATTATTAAGAAAGAGTCACTCTAATGCTGTTTACTCTCCTTGTTGGCCAAAGAAGTATAGGGATGGGGAAGTAATTCATTTACACTTCATATACTTATGCGTGAAAAAAAATGTATTTGCTTCATTTTATATCATGTAGTAGAAAAACAGGTCTTAGAGACTGATGAATAAATAAGTTAAGGTTAAAAGAGATCAACATAGAATCATACTTTATGAAAAATAGAGTAAATCCTATAGGGAGCCTATTTTAGAATTCACACTGCTAGAGAACTTAAGTCACAGTTTTCTACTTACTAAACATTTTCCACCTCGAATCTCATGGCTTAGCAGTAAAACCTAGGAAGTCTCCAATTCGGTGCAAGATGCTAACATTTAACTCAGTCTTTCTGTCTCTTCAAAGATTACCTCAAAGCAGAAAGATAGTCCAGAGTGTCTTACCTAGACAACGGGGAGCTGTAACACCAAGGCGTGACACTGTTCAACACTCAGGCTAGGAAAGAAGTCCGTCTCCGAGAGTTTCTCCAAAATATAAGTTCACATTTCGTGGTTGAGATCATGGCTCTATTCTAAGCAGTTGCACGCAGTGTGTGATTCTAACAAAAACACCCTCCGCAGCTGGAGGGAGCCTTAGCTAAAGCAGGATCCTGTCAAGGCGTTCCTGGTGACTTCTGTCTACTAAATTCAGACTGATGTTTTGCGAAAGGGGCCTCCACAACCAGGCCCAGATTGCCTGGAAAGTATTTCCTGCCTCTGAGGAGTGTGCATGTGAGAAAGACTGCATGAGGGAGGGAGGGGGGAGAGCAGAGCCGCCTGGGCGTTTTAGGAGTTCTGATTTTACGCAGAACTGGAATGAGTTTGTCAAAGCTCTTGAGGTGATTAGCTGGAGAGTCATAAAGTCCTACAGCTTTTTCTATCCCATACTGCTTATGAGAAACACACACACACACACACACACACACACAGAGAGAGAGAGAGAGAGAAGGAAAACAGTGCTGTGCCTGTCCACAACCTTTCCACTATATTAAATGTATATCCACAGTTTAGTCAAAATACTCTTGTTAGCTCTCGTCTAAAAAGATCTTTCAAGAGAGCAGGATGAATGAGAGTTTTTAATGGCACAATTCTTCCACGTTTTTAAGGTCTTTCTGTGACGTCCTTTAAAGTTCTCAATGCTGCAATATTACATTCTGTGCCCAAGAAAATCTGCATATAAAATCCCAAGAATCCAGTAAATATAATATTTTTTTCAAGACCTCTGCAAATCCAACTATCTTTCACAGAATTCAAGTAGTTTGGGTTATGACATATGCGGCATTACCTCTGGTCAGAATCCTCCAGTCACACAAATCCAGGGCTGGAAAAGCAGAAGGCAGACTCCATCTTGATCATATTAGAGTCTTGCTGACATTGAACACTTACTTGCAACTGCTTCCATCTAGTGCAACACAGTCCCTGAATAATTTCTCCAAAGCAACTCACAGTGTCTGCATCCTTCATCCGACACAAATTTTGTGAACTCTCATCTGTTTATCTTTTCTGCTTTCTTGTGCCTCCACTGAAGGACTTCCTCTTAGCTGCTCCAGCCTGGGAACTTGGACTACCATTTGGTTTTGATTAAAACCAGACAGCTAACTCTGGAGAATTTAGGGAATAAGCTAATGGAAACTGCAAGTATGGCTTTAATTAGTGCATCAATTAATAATAGATGTTAGCTTCCCTTTATAATAAGATGTCACAAATACAAATACAGAGGAAGCGTGAGTCATTTCAGGAAAGAGGTTACACTGATTCTCATTCCTTTATGATGCAGAATTCTCCTTAGGGAAAGTGGAAAGAAAGAAGAGGGATGTGGCCTTGGGATATCCAGGTTATGCGGAGGCCAGTGGAGTGGCCTCATTGTTTATACCAGAGAAGCAGGAAACAGCATCTCTGAGTTTAATTATCTTGTATGGTTGAAATTGCTCAGCAATGCCTCCCTTTACTTTATTTACAATCCATGAGTTCTATTGCTCTTCTGACATAGCATTTTTCTCAGCAATTAGTGATCAAATTACTCTAATTCTTGGGTCTGCATGTTCGTTGCAAATTTTTAGAGTTTCTCAATAGTGGGAGGCATTACAACTAATTCCAATTCCAATGTGATAAAGAGAATCATAGAAAGGAGTACAAGAAATATCAATCCTGTTTGCCCTATGATCTATCCTGTTCTCTGAAATTGCAAGTAGTTTTCATTTCTCTCTTTTATTCTCAGTCGACTCTAAGCTTTATAAAGACTGGCAGATACTTACTTGACTGTCTCTGTTAGTGTTCTTTGACAATACGGGGTTGGTGATGACTCAAGGAAGTATGATGTTGTACAGGGAATTTCAAACTGTTCATGGAAAATGAAAATGAAAATGAAAATTTTTGATTTGATGCAAAAATGTTGATACCCATGGATAGTCTTTATAAGATGCATTTTCCATGAACTTTTTGAAGACTCCCAATTGTTACTATTTATTGTCATACTAGATAGTTAAAAGCATCTAAAAATACAAGTTATTTTACAGGCATGTTGATAGCAAGGATGACTTATTCTATGCTTGAGTCTGAAGATAAAAAATATTCAAGGAAAACATATGGAGGAAGAATTTTTTAGAAGTTTAGATACAAACTTTACTGATTTAAAAATGAACATTCAGATTCCTTATTAGTTTTTATTTATTTTTGAGGCAGACACACACACACACACAGATACAGAGACAGACAGAGACAGAGACAGAGAAAGGAGGGAAGAGAGCTATAGACAGAAGAGCGCTCCCATCTGCTGGTTCACTCCTCAAATGCCACCCCCAATGGCTGGATATGGGAGACAGAACAGTCCAGATCTCCTAGGTGAGTGGCAGGAATCCCATTACTTGGCTCATCTTCACTGCCTCCCAGGGCCTTCACGAATGGGAAGCTGGAGTAAGGAGTTAGAGCAGGGAATCAAATCCGGGTACTCTAATGTGGGAACTGAGTGTCTTAGTCTTTATGCTAAATGCCTACATGTCCATTAATTTAACCATGAACATACACCAAGAAGGAAGTCTATTATTTATTAACTTCTTTAAACAGTATGTAAATTCACATTCACAGCACTTCCCATCACACCATGACCATTTTAGTCTTCCTAAACTTCGTATTTTTTAAGTATTAGGGAGCAATTTTCTCACAGTTAAAAGATGGAAAATGCCCAACTTCATATTGGAAAGCCATGTCTTCTAACTCTCAAGTTATATATATGTCTGACTTGTTTTTCTCTACAAACTGCCTCCTTTAACTTGCAGTGAATTACTGTGTGAAAATAGGATGACTTCTTAAATTCTGAGTCTCAGAATTCTCTTTAAAAATAGAGATAATTTCACATAACTCACAGATTGGAAACCAGGATTAAATTTATATACACAAATATTTACATTTATTTTTCTAAAGCAAACACTGGAGCAGAAAGGAATGAGAACTGATATAGCCTCTTTCCTAAAATAATTTGTATATCTTTGGTTTTATCTCTGTCTCTGCACTAGCTCTTCTGGTAGAGTGGCTGATCTATATTATATTGGCACCTTACTAATTTTTCATAGCTCAAATCTCCTTGTGAAAACCATAAATTCACATGTCACCTGGTCATCATAATTTGGCTTTGTTTCTGTTGACCTGGGCCTGAAGAAACAAAGACCTGTTTACACCCATTTACAAAATGCCTTCTTAGATATCCAGGCACCATGATTAGATTTTTTTCCTTAACATGCTCTTCTCTAGATAAATAAGATGTTATGCATGTTTTCTTCTGTATTAGAAACATTACTTCCTAAATCTTCAATCACTTATTTATTTCTCATCCTCAGTTTCCTGACTCCAAACAAATTATAAAACTTGTAAGGGCACTCCAACATATTTGTGGAAAACAGAATTTAAAAATAAATTTATTTTGATGCAAAAACTTCTTAAGTCTATGGATATAATGAATCTTTAGAAAGTTAGCAGAAAATGTATATTATGAAAAAACTGCAATTTTCAATTTTTGCATCAATTAAATGTATCTTTTAATTCCATTTTCCATGAAGTATATGATGTACTCTCATGTTTTGTCACACAGGTCTAATCAAATATGAATATAAAGAGTAATATTGAGATTATTTTCTAAATATTTAAAATCATGTCAAGAACATAGAAAGGGTTCAAAATACTTGTCCCTTTCATTTTTGAGAGGCAGCTATTTAAATAGCTTAGTCCCTAAATGTTTGTCTATTGCTCTACACTAAATCAACTGATAAAATATGGCTTAGAGGCAGTTAAAGACTTGAAAGATAGGAGTCTGGCTTTAAAATTAAACACTGTGATACTACAAATTACTTAACCCAGGTATGGTTTAGTTTTAGCCTCTGTAACTAAGACTTTTCAAAACTAGAGAAACTAGTCCATGTAAAGCTTGTCCATTGATGGCTGGTGTCAGTCATTGTTTGCTATTTTTAGCACTTAAACAGTTGTCTTCTTTGATCTTTAAATTGCTGTTTTGAATGGTCTCTTTATCAATGTATATATTATTGACATACCTATATATGAGTCAAACTCCTAGTTAAAGGTGTAAGTTTGGAATAATTATATTGGTAGAATAATTATGTATTTTTGTGGACAAAAAAGAACAGTAGAACTAAACATTATTTTGAAGATCCACTGCCTTCCCATGTATTATTAACTAAATAAACAATAGCTATGATAGTTTCTACAGTCACTCTTCTGTCATTTTCAGGAAATTTGAATCTGGACTTCTTTTACAGAATTGTTCAATGACTCTGATGTAGTCTAATAATCCTTTTACTCTAGAAAGATCTATCCTTTGAAAAGTACTATTTTGTTCTTTAATGAATTGAGTAGCAAATATTAATTCAGTACCCATTCAACATTTGTGATAAGGGGAAATTTTTCATTTTTCATTTTTGTGAATAGATTCATAATAGCAGTGAATTTGAATTTAATATATACAGAATAAATGCCTGTAATATACTTTAGAACTGTTCATATGTGTGCAGTTAGTGTAACAAATGTAGGAATATTTTGTTCATGAAAATTAATCCTCCAAAAATCTCTAACAATTTCGCTTATAATTTACTCAAGTAACATATTTGTGTGTGTCAAAGTAACAAAAAATAAGTTGTTTGACAGAATTTCTGGATAATTTTTCATTAACTTTTAGATATACTTTCTTCAAATGATGTCATTTTACATAAATGCCCATGCAGAAATCAAAACATACAACTTTGTAGTTTAATAATCTTCATTGCCTTAATAGTTTTCTGATCAAGTTTGTCAGAATTTTAACACTCCAATTTGCTAATCATCTGGTACTCATCTGGAAGAATTACTAAAGGAACACACTTATATATTTTATGTTAACAAAAGTAGCAAAATCATATTAGCTCTCCAAAACCAATGATATATACTTCTTGGAATATTATGTTCACTTCTCCCATCCTTTAAAATAATTGTTATCTAAGAATATAAATGAGGGGCTGGCACTGTGGCACAGCAGGTAAGGCTACTGCCTGCAGCACTAGCAGCCCAAATAGGCGCCAGTTGAGACCCGGTTGTTCCACTTCTGATCCAGCTCCCTGCTAATGCACCTGGGAAAGCAGTGAAGGCCACGTGGAAGACTCATAAGAGGCTACTGGCTCCTGGTTTTCACCTGACTCAGCCCTGGCCCTTAGGAGCATCTGGGGAATGAATCAGCAGATGGAAGATAGATCTCTCTCTCTTTCTTTGCTTCTACCTCTCCGCCTTTCAAATGAATAAAATAAATCTTAAAAAAAGAATACAAATGAAAAATCATCTTGATAAATTTATAATTGCTTTGAAAAAATATAGCAAATAGTTATACGCATCTATTACATATACTGGATTACACAGTATTATAATATGTTTATGATATAAACACTAAAGTATATATGCTTTTAGAAGCTGATGGGGGGCCAGAACTGTGGCGTAGTGGGTAGGGCTGCCGCCTGCAGTGCTGGCATCCCATTGGGCCCTAGTTCTAATCCTGGCTGTTCCACTTCTGAACCAGCTCTCTGCTGTGGCCTGGGAAAGCAGTGGAAGATGGCTCATGTCCTTGGGCCCCTGTACCCACTTGGGAGACCCAGAAGAGGCTCCTGGCTCCTGGCTTTGGATCAGCACAGCTCTGGCCATTGTGGCCAACTGGGGAGTGAACCAGCAAATGGAAGACCTCTCTTTCTCTCTCTGCCTCTTCTTTTCTCTGTGTTACTCTGACTTTCAAATAAATAAATCTTAAAAAAAAAAAAGAAAGAAAGAAAAGAAAAGAAGAAGAAGCTGGTGAGTCTCCTTGGCTGTCCAACAGTTAGGATTTCCTCAGAAGCAGGAAGATTCCAAGCCATGCAAGGCTTTGTTTAGAAAGGTCAGCCAGACTCTTCCTGTGTCATGCAAAGATTGGTTCAATGTGAGAACTTGAGCTAAGTGCCTTAACTTAAGCCATATGCCACTCTCCAGTCACCCTTGTTTAATTTTACCTTGGTATTGTCTGAATTTTTTTTCCCTTGGCCAAAAACTCTTCCTATATTTTTAGGTATTAAAAAAAATTTCTCTTTTTGTGTCTGGCTTGGATTCCACATTCTCTCCAGCCCCAAATGGGGCTACCCATTCTACTCTGTACTCGCTTCTCTTCTAAGAAAAGAGGTGGAACTGTTCATCTCTAAACTCCTCAAATAGTGCTGATATCCCTTCTCCATGGCAACATCTCTGGTTCAATTAAATCTCTGCCCTCGTTAAATCTGCCCTTTGAGAATTATTCAACCTGGCTCTTATGCTATACTCTGCTGTGGAGTGCAGAACAATATTCTCAGCCTTCCCTTGTTGATGGGAGGGATGAGAGTTGTGAGCTTTCGAATAAAAATTTGAGAACTTGAAGAACTATGTTTTAATTTCTATTAAAATATCAAAATATGTTTATAATTTCCCTTTGAAATGAAACCATTTGAAATCCACAGATTTATACCAAATGAACATTCTTAGTATTGATCCACACATTCAAATACAATTTATTTGTTTACTATATCTGTGGCACTGTTCAAAGCACTTGGGGTGCAACATTAAACACAACCAAGTTCTGTAAGAATTTTGCCTTCATGGAGCTTAAATGGAAGGCAGGGATTGGTAACCAACAATAAGCATAATAAATGAGCCAATAGTCTCGTACATGGATAATTTCTAGAGAAAACAGAAAACGTAGAGAGTTGTTAAGAGTATGGTGAGAGAAGAGTGAGGGGTGATCATGTTAATAAAATTAAACAAGTGGCATCAGGGTAGACTTCACTAAGAATGTAACTTTTCAGTAATGATTTAAAAAATAGTGAGGGAGATGACCATATGGATATTTGTGATCACAAAGTTCCAGATAGATTTAACAGATAGTTCAAGTTCCAAGTATGTTCCTGGCAGAAGTATGTGTTAAAGGAACACACATACATATTTTGTATCTATTTTTCTGGTTTTAAATTTTTATTAATATAAAAATTATTATAAAAATTTTTATAATATAAAAACACACTTATATTTGATTTTACATGAATATCACATTATTCATTAAAATATCAATATAATTTAAGTATCAATATCACATTACCTCTCCAAAATCAATTATACATGCTTATTGGAATATTGTGTTCATTGCTTCTCTTCACGGAAGGCTATCAGAGTCCTGTAACTTCTATGAAGAGCATATCTTGGTAAATTTGAAATTGTTTTGAAAATTAATATAGCAAATGGTAAAAAATGTTATATTTAGGTTTATCACAAATGAATATATTGGTGCAGACACTAGAGACCATATGTTCTTAAAGTCTGATGAAGCTTGTTGCTTGTCCTTTGGACTAGGATCCCCTAAGAAGCATAAAGGCTGCGAATTGAAGGAATTGCGAGGGAATCACTGTGCCAGGAATGGAAGGAGAGAGAACTAGAAGGTAAACTCAGAAGAGGAGCAGCTGACGTAAAAGCCTTATAGTTACTTTGGTTCTGACTCAGTTGAAAAGTGGAACCCTTACGAGATTTTGCACAAAGGAGTGCATGGAAATTAGTGGAAAATTAGGATGAAAGCAACATTGAAAGAACCTCTCAAAATGCATTTGGGAAGCCATTAGGAAACACCACTTATGCATGATTCCAGCTGCTGCCCGGAATGTGAACTTTATTCACCTCCACCCTTTGATCACATTTTGCCCAGATGAATGGCAAGAGGTTGTTGGACCCTTGTTTTATGGACATTTCCATTCTGTTTATATATTGTATTTGTTATCTTCTATCTATCACATTGCCTCTGTTCCTTCTTAGCATTCAAGATTGCATTTTTTTCTGTCTTCCTCAGAATACTGAATCAAAGCTGTATGTATCTGTTTCTCCTGAAATGTAATTCTTAAGACCCAAATAAAGTCCTTTTTGCTTTTGCAGTTTCTGAGTTTGGACTGACTGACAAGTGGCATGGTTTACTTTACATTTTAACAGGGTTACTCTGGCTTGCATAAAAATAAGGAGGAATTAACAGTCAAAGCAAGGAGACAAGTTAGGAGGCCACCATGGTAATCCAGGTAAGAGATGAATGATGGTTGCTCTAATGGAGGTACTGCAAAAGGCCAGATTTGATCCTTTTGCTGTTACTGTTGTATTTCATGCCATGAGTATTTCCAGAGGAACTGAATTTGCTATAGAAGAAGAATAGAGGAATCAAAGGCTTCATGAGAAACTGAAGGTTGAAACTGCCATCAACTAATAAAGAGGAACCTGGAGCTGAAACAAGTTTTGTGTGGTAGGGATCCGAATTTCAGTTTTGGAAAAGTTGGATTTTAGATGTCTGTTAAAGAAATATTAAAGAGGCCATTGGATGCATTAATTCAAGTTTGAAAGGCAGGTCTTGGCTGGAAAAATAAATTTGGAGTGATGTGTGTGTGTGTGTGTGTAATTTAAAGTACAGGAATCAATGACATCACTAAGAGAATAAGTGTAATTAGAACAAGCAATGGACAGAGAACTAATTGGCTACCAGACTGAACAAAATGGAGATCACTGTTGGTAAAGACAAACAAATTCAGAGTCTTACGAACAAAAGCCTGATTAGCATAGCTTAAAAGAGAACAGAAATTGGAGACACAAGTAGAGTTAACCTTTTTGAAGAGTTTGTTATGCAAGGGAGTAAATAATTGGCAAGGTGGCTGTTTGGAACCATGAGATACTCTTACTAAGATTGAAAAATGCAGTATGTTTGCACTTTTTTTGTTGTTGTTGTTATTTTGAAACCAAAAGGGTACTTCCAAAAAGAGGAAAAAATGATGTGAAGAACAAAGTGGAGAAACATTAGAGTGAACTGTTGATTAGGGAGAGGAGATGGGGTCTAGTGTATAGGTACTGATTTTAAGAAGGGGTATGACACATATGAAAACTTTATTGGATATAAGACATCATGAATCAGTCACTCAGTTAACCCCAGCTAGCCACCATATACTTTTCACCTTTACTGTACTTAAATCACTGTTTTATTGTTCCTAGTCATATATGAGGGGAATTCAAAAAATGAATGGGAAAATGGAATTAAAAATTTAGCTTATTTTGGTGTGAAGAGTTTTGAAATCTATGCATAGTTTTTCCAGAATATGCATTTTCCAAGAACTTTTGGAAAATCCTCATGTTTTATTTTTTATTTTTTTTATTTTTGACAGGCAGAGTGGACAGTGAGAGAGAGAGAGAGAGAGAGAAAGGTCTTCCTCCGCCGTTGGTTCACCCTCCAATGGCCGCCGCTGCAGCCGGCACACCGCACTGATCCGATGGCAGGAGCCAGGATCCAGGTGCTTTTCCTGGTCTCCCATGGGGTGCAGGGCCCAAGCACCTGGGCCATCCTCCACTGCACTCCCTGGCCATAGCAGAGAGCTGGCCTGGAAGAGGGGCAACCGGGACAGAATCCGGCGCCCCGACCGGGACTAGAACCCGGTGTGCCGGCGCCGCAAGGTGGAGGATTAGCCTATTGAGCCACGGCGCCGGCCTGGAAAATCCTGTTTTAAAATTTACACCCAAATAATATTGACACCTAATTAATATGTAA
Organism: Oryctolagus cuniculus; assembly: GCF_964237555.1. Lineage (NCBI taxonomy): Eukaryota > Metazoa > Chordata > Mammalia > Lagomorpha > Leporidae > Oryctolagus > Oryctolagus cuniculus. The sequence goes on along the minus strand of NC_091433.1, from coordinate 77,281,171 downwards.
GGAATAAAGAAAATGCTTTTCTGTATGATTCTTTGTATAATCCCAACTCTTGGCTTTCTCTGAGTGTAACCTGCTGCAGCAGGATGCAATATAAGCTTTCTCCTCCTTGTGCTCCAGGTCCACCTCCTACAGCTGCAAAGAAAGGCCTTCCTTTTGCAGGACTCTAATCATCAGGGAAGGTATCTATCCTTCCAGCCATCTGTTGATTTTGGAATTTCTCACTTGCATTTTAATAGCTTTATTGAGATACAAATAATAAAGTTTACATATTTAAAGTACATACTTTGATTATTTTTGACACTTGCACATACCCATGATTCTACTGCAATAAAATGAACAGACTCATTGCCTCCAAGTTTTCCTGTGTTCTTTGTCATCCCTCCTTATTTCTTTGTCTACTTTTGTTCCCATGTAACCCCTGACCTACTTCTGTCACTGCAGATTAAATTTTCTAGAAACTTATGCACAAGAAATCATATGCATATATATTTTTCTGGTTTCTCTTAGTATAATTATTTTTGAGACCCAATTTCTAATGTTGTATACATCAGTAGTCCATTTCTTTTTATTGCTGAGTCATATTCCTCTGTAGGGATATGCCTCAGTGTGTTTATCCATTCATCTATTGATGGATGTTTGCTGTAGCATGACTGAGACAAAGTTTTTTGGCCATCACAAATAAAACTGCTATGAGCAAGCCCTGCAGGTCTCTGTATGCCTGTGCATTTTAATTTCCTTGTGGAGATAACCTAAGAGTGAGTGACAGGATTATTTATTTATTTAAAGATTTATTTATTTATTTGAAAGAGTTACAGAGAGACGGAGAGATGGAAAGAAAGAGATCATCTATCTGCAGGTTCATTTCCATTTGGCTGGAATGTTCAGCACTGGGCCAGCCCGGAGCCAGGAGCCAGGAGCTTCATCCAGATCTCCCCAAGCACTCAGTCCATTTTCTGGCTCTTTTCCCAGGCCATTAGCAGGAATTGGAAGTGGAGCAGCTGGGACTCGAACTGGTGCCCATAAGGGATGCTGGTATCACAGGTGGCAGCTTTACCCACTATCCACAATGAGGCAAGGCCATTTAATAGGCATAGTTTTAACCTTTCAGAAACAGTTTTCCGAAGTGGACACACTTGGGGCTGGCGCTGTGGCATAGTGGCTAAAGCTGCCGCCTCCAGGGTCGGCATCCCATATGGTCACTGGTTCAAGTCCCGGCTGCTCCACTTTCAATACTGCTCTCTGCTATGGCCAGGGAAAGCCGTAGAAGATGGCCCAAGTCCTTGGAGTCTGGCTCCTGCCTTGGGATTGGCCCAGCTCCAGCTGTTGTGGTCATTTAGAGTGAACCAGTGGATGATTTCTCTTTCTCTCTCTCTGTCTCTCTGTAACTTTGCCTTTCAAATAAAAAAAAATTTTTTAAACACAAGTATTTATTTTTTAAAAAGTAAATCTTTAAAAACAAAAACAAACAAAAAAGCACAACAAAGTGAATACACCAATTGTATTTCCACCAGTAATTTCTGAGAATTTTAATTGTTCTACATGTAAGTCAATGCTTGGTGTGATTCATTATAATAGAGTGTGTTTATACCTCATTATGCTTAATTAACACTTCCTGATGATTAATAATGTTGAGAATCTTTCTATATGCTTATTTATCCTCAGTCTACAGTTTTCTTTCTGTTTTCCCTTAGAGAGCAGAGCTAGATTGAACACACTGTGAGAAAACAGCAAGCAAGCAGGTCAGGTAGAGGATGACTCATGTTGTATCAGTCCCTCTTTGATGAAGTGCTTATGCAAAATTTTTAGAGACTGGGTTGTTGATTGACTTATGATTCAGTTGTGGGAGACCTTCTGTGTTTTCCATGTGAGTCCTTTATCAGGTGATTTGCAAGCATTTTCTACTAGTTTAATTGCTTTTCTTTTCATTTAATTAACAGTGCCTTTCGCAGAACGGAAGTTCTTAATTGTGATAAATGAAATAATTATCAGGTTTTTTTTTTCTTTCATGGATTGAATTTCTGGTCTTATGGCAAAGAAATCTTTGCCTAATCTAAGATCACGAAGAATTTTAAGTTTTATGCTATAAGTTTTAGAGTTTTAGTTTTTCCTTTTAGGTTCTACAGAATTTTTAGAGTTAATATTTATTATAGTTAGAGTATGGATTAAAGTTCTTTTTGTTTAATATGGATATCCAATTGTTCTAGAACTATTTGTGAAGATCTTCTCTACATGGAAGTGACTACGTACATTTAACAGACATAAATCAAATAAGTGTAGCTCTATTCATAGACTTTATTTTATTCTGTTGACCTATTTGTCTATCTCTCATGCAATACCACATTGTATCAATTAGTGTACCATTACAAAGAGTTTTGAATCATGTAACTATTCTAGCTCTCTTCTTTTTCAAAATCATTTTGGATCATCTAGGATGACTTCATAAATCTATGAATCTTAAAATCTGCATGTCCATTTCTGCAAAAAACCTTACTGGAATTTTAATCATACACTATTTAGATCAACTGAAGCAGAATTCATATCTGATAATATTGAGTCTTATGTTCCATGAGTACAATGTATTTCTTCTTTTATTTAGTTTTTTATTTTCCCAGTAGTGTTTTCTACTTTTCATGATTCAGTCTTGTGTTTTTTTGTCATAGTATCTAGTATTTTATACTTTCGATGCTGTTATAAATGTTATTTTAAAAAATTTTCATTTCCAAGTGTTTATTACTATTGCATAGAAATATAATTTTTAATACTGATTAGTTAGTATCTTGCAAACTTCCAAAACTTACTGACAAGTTTCTTTAGCTTTTTAAAAATCTCTTAAATCTTCAATTTAGAAATCATGCTGTAAAGGAATATAGTTTTACTTTTTTCCAATCTGAGTATCTCTTTTTTTTTTTTTAATCTTTATTGTTGATGCTTTACTCCACAGACTAAAATCTAAACTATAATGTTGAATAACACAGGGGAAACTAGACATCTTTGCCTTGTCTTGGCTCTAAGGGAAAAGCATTAGATCTTTTGCATTAATTATGATATTAGCTGGGAGTTTTATGCCTATAGCCTTTATCAGGTTAAGGACATTCCCTTGATTTCAGTGATTCTCAACTAGGAGTGATTTTGTTTTCCAGGAGACATCTGGCAATATTAAGAGACATTTTTTGATTGCCACAATTGAGTACGGGTTGCAAAAAAAGATATTATAGTGCAGAGGACAGCTTCACACAACAAATAATTACCTGACAAAAAATATCAGTGACTTTGAGGTTGAGAGACCATGCTACACATCTAGCTTGCTAAGGTTTTTATTTTTGTTTGTTTCTTTGTTTTTTTAAATCAAGAAAATATATTGGAATTAGTTTTTTTCAATCTGCATAAAATTTTTCTTTTTTATTGTTAATGTGATAAATTTCATTGAAAAATTTCAGATATTAAAATAGCCAAGCCTAAGCCGAGTACTTTTTGTCATGATACATGAAAGTACTTCAAAGCACTGTGTAAAAATGAAATTGGAAGTGAAACTTATTTTAGTGCAAAATTTTTAATCCATGCATTGTTGTTTTCATAATGCACATTTTCCATGAACTTTTCAAAGAGACCTTGTGTTTTATGTATTATTGAATTTAACTTGCTAATTTTAAAAAGAATTTTGGCATCTATTTTCAAAAGGAATAATGGTCCACAGCCTCCTTGTTATCTTTGTTATTTGGCTTCTGCCATAGTTTCATTATGATCAGAGAATTACAATGAATACTTTGAATTCTTTTCAATCTATTGAGTTTTGTTTTATGGCCAGACATTTGGTCACTTTGGTAAGTACTTTGGAAAAGAATGAGTATTGCATTTTCTTGTAATGTTATAGATCATTTATCCAATCAAGATCCATAGAATTAAAGTGTTTTCACCATCATTCTGCCAAGCAGGTATGAAGTAACATCCATTATGCAAAAGATACAGAAATAACCTTACATATATTGCCTACCCTCAATGGATTCCCACTGAGCAATCTAATACTTTGCTAGAATAGAAATCAGCCTGATGCTAACATTTTAAAGCAGTATCCAGTTTCAACTGTACTTACCACAGGGGTAACCATTTATATACAAAATTAACATTAAGTAGGTATTATTCAGAACTTTGATGATTGAATTCACTCAAATTTTAAGTATCAGTATGTCAGCATCTGTGCCCTCATGGGCATGCAAAAGAAATCGTTATTTCACTTATAGATCATAAGTCTCCTTAGAAGTGTCATGTTAATCTTTAGAAGGTGGCAACTAAAACTAACAAAAGTTGAGCAATTGCTTCTCAGCTACTGAAAAAAGTTCAATGTCCTATTCAATTTTCTACAGGACATATTCCCACGGATACAGTATCACTTCCACAGCATGGTCATGACTTTTTTTTTTTTTTTTTGGATAGAACAGCAAAACAACAGCATTTTCTTCCATGAGTTTCAATGACCAAGTTTCTATTCTATATCAAAAATAAAAATTTAAAAAAATCTTAAAATGGAAGTTTTTGTGAAATTATATATGTCACTAACTTGGAGAAAAATACCTTGGGTAGAATGTAGTAAAAACTTGGCCAAAATTTAAATGTTAGAAAAATAGTTTGAAAGAGTTTTTGAAACATGTGTCAACAGGTATCTTCTTTCCTCAAGCTAGAAGGTTGAATTTCACTACCAAAATAATCCTATTGTGGAATAAAATATAGCACAATTTCCTCTATGTATATTATATACTTGTGGGCCAAATAGAGTACCGATTATAGTTGCCAAGTTCCTATGTAGATAAATGAATCACAGAAACCCAGTAGCTATTTTACTTGGGGCCTTGCTGAGCCGCAAGTTTTTTAATGAGTTAGAATAATATTTTGGGCCTTGAGTAGAAAGTGTGAACTATCAAAAAACACAGATATTTGACTTTAAAATTTAGGACAAAAACAAATCCACATGCAAAGTCTGTTTGAGCAACAGACCCACTGAACTTGGAGATAGAACCCCTAAGGTGATGTTATCCATGACTATTTTCTTTGGGCTGTGCCGCAGTGATGTCAGTATGATGATACTAAAGTTTTTAAGAGAAGATTTTTCTGTCCCTACCAAGTATGTGTACAAGTTGTCTTAGCTTATGTCTGAACAGCCATGCTGAGATGATGATTTGCTTCTCTTCTGGACAGGAAGACATTAATTATGACACTGTTCCACAAAGAGAAAACAAAGCATGTAAAAAATAGATAAGCAAATGGGATATGTGAATCAGAAAAAATATTTTTAAAAATAAGTCAAGTAGTTTTGCTAGCATTAAGCTTTTTTAAAAATTCTCTTCAGAAAAAATATCAAATAGTAAATATTCTGAGTATGTTTTGTGCAAGGTACATTGCTGGGTGATTATAAACATAATTGCTAAGAATTGCCTTATAATCTGGTAATTTTTTAACAGATATTTACAAATGTATGGTACCCCATAAGCTTTGATTTTTGTTTTATTTCCCATTATAAATAAGGTAATTTTAATATTACCCTGTAGATTTTGAATACAAAGGCCTAATTCTAATTTTTTCTTTTCTGTAAGTGCTTCCCCAGATGATCCAAAACTTATACTTAGTTACTCCCTTCTCTATTAAAACGTGACTTGTGTTTAGGGAAGATTGTAAGAATTGCTACAACTTATACTTAGTTACTCCCTTCTCTATTAAAACATGACTTGTGTTTAGGGAAGATTGTAAGAATTGCTACAAGTGTAACCTTAAGATTGATCTCTTGCATTTAGAAATATCATTCTCCATTCTTGAGAGCTTCTGAATGGAAGAAGTAGAAAGAAAAAAAGGAACATCAATCCCACCAGAAAAAAGGAACATCAATCCCAATTGCCAAACTTAGAAGTCACATGGATGTTCTAGGCAGAATCTTAGTTTTTCTGGTAATGTACATATCACTGTACTGCATAAGGAGCTGAATTACATCCACCTCTTCCATTGTGAGTTCAAGGCTATCACTTACTTACAATTCTATTCCTCACTCTACAACATTAATAAGAGTTACGGAGAGAAGGAATGCACGAAGGCTATCTGGAGATAACATTTGAGCATTAGTTTAATTAAATCCTTTTCTGTCTATCACTACATTGAATGGAAGAGCAAGCTGGATTTGTGGGGCTGTGGAAGAGGAGGAGCAGAAAAGCAGGGGGCACGAGGCAGGCTTAGAGCAGAAGGGGTACATCTGTGCATAGAGGGTTTCAGCAGTTGGTCTGCAAGGGTGTTTGGGACTTATAGGAACCTGGAGTGAAACACGATGGCACCTGAGGGATAGAAAGCAAGAGCACAAAACAAAGGATGTTCTGCAACTTTATCTGGAGCTGATTCCTGCACCACTTTCCCTTTATCATGGGTAATGCTTTCTCTATCTCCCATGCCTGCCTAGCAAACTTGCTGTGTCCTGAATACATCCATTAGTGCATCTGTCTCTTAAGAGGCAAAAGAATTATGAGATAATACAGTAAGAAACTGGCTGCGAGTTTTAAAAATTCCTTGAAATGCAAACCACAAAGGAAATACCAAGTTGCTTCTCTAAGAGATAGAGGAAATTCACAGGACAAGACACTCAGCTTCTGGTTTTTGCTTTCGTTTTCTGAAGGCATTTCTGGGTTTCTTGGCTCTGTGTATGCATGTGCATGAACATGCGTGTGTATATGTCTTTTCAGATACATGTAACATATCCTTGAGCCAGACCACATGCCTATGATTCAATATTTTAGCCCATATTTGTCTCAAACCATGAAGCTCTGGGTGTAACCTAACAGAATCTGGCAGGTTGTCTGAATAGTTCTTTCACCACTTGACCCAGAGTATAGTAAATCAGATGACATATTGTTTCCATCTTAAATAACGACTCATATTTTAATAAAAAAGGGAGAGTATGTTCTCTCGAGATTTTTTTTTAACACAAACAAAATCTAGTTATAGATCCAAACAATTACACCATTTAATATTGGAGTAATTTACTTGGTTAAACAAACAGAACAAAACCAAACAATGTTATACATAAATGTTTTGGTCATTACTATGGGCTGAATTCTGTCCCCTAAAAATTCGTATGTTCAAACTTTAACTCTAAATGTGATGGTATTTTGAGATGGCACTTTTGGGAGCTAATTAAGTTTAGAGAAAGTCAAGAAGGTGAGGATATCATGATGAAGGCATTTCTGGGTTTCTTGGCTCTGTGCATGCATGTGCATGTACATATGTGTGCATGTGTGTGTATATATGTCTTTTCAGATACATGTAACATCATGATAGAATTAGTGCTCTTACAGCAAAAAGAGACACCTGAATTCTCCCTCTGCTGTGTGAGGTCACAGCGCGAAGGCGGCCTACAAATTCGGAAGAGAGTCCTCATCAGGAGCTGAATTGTCCAGCACTTTGATCTTGGTCTTTCCAGCCTTCCTACTGTGAAAAAAATGTCTGTTTTGTAAGCTACCCAGCCTGGAGGATTTTATTATAGTAGCCGAAGCAGACTAATATACCATTTTATATTAAGTTACATTTAAAGTAAAACCTGATAATGATAATAATAATAATGGATGGAATTTGATGAATGATCTCTTCTCTCTTGCTAATACAATTCCTGGGGAAAAGTCAGTTAAGATGGAGCAGTCATATTTTCCTTCCTCCTAAATAAGTATTAGTGCTGTGTACAGCAAAAACATGGACCATTCTCAGCTCAGTGATCTCTAAGCAACAGGAATCAAAATATTTTGCACACTTATTTTCTGAAAGGTTTTCATACATAACAAAAAGAAAAAAAAACACTCCTTTTGCCACTTTTTCACTTTTTCATAGACACAGTTATCCAAAGAACTTCAATGAGCCTAAATGGCTTGTGCAGTCACTCAATGAATGAGTAGCAAAGTCCCTCCAAAGCCCAGGGCAAGATCTTCTACTCTCAGGGAGGAAACAAAACTCTAGCCTACCACGTATGAGATGTTATTTTTTTTTCCAAATCTTTTGTTTGTGTTTTGAATTCATTAAGACCTGATTTCAATGAAAGGAACCTTCTTTCAAGCAAAAGCATTCCAAAAGCACAAAGCAAAAAAAGGCTTCCTTTCTATGAACTCTTCTGTGGCCTTCCATCCCCAACTCCACTCTCCCACTCCCCTGTTTCATAGACTGCCTAGTTCATGGGGTACAATGGGAATAAGGAGATGAATGGTGAAAGGGAAGAACTAGAGGAAACCATTTCAGGACACAATTCTGCCAAACTATTTAAAGGCTGCTTTAAGGAGGACTTACCCTTTGGTATCTCTCTCCATGTGTTTCTTTCCTTTTGGACTTCAACTTCTTCTAAAATGAGGAGACCATCATTTGATCCTGTTTCCACTTGGATCTGTAATCCCTAACTCATCTTTTATTATAAAAATGTTGAGCGTCACAACAGATTTGCATTGGGCACTCTCTAATTGTCAGGTCTTATTCTTAGTACTATACAGGATTCCTATTTAAACATGACAACAATCCTAGGTGGCCCACCTATTAGTAGGTTCCTTGTACGGGTAAGGTGACTGAAGCTGAAAGTACTTAATCAACTCAACAAAATCCCCACATTGAGGGCTGGCATTGTGGGGCAGTGGGTTAAACTACTGCTTGCAATGTCAGCATCCCATATCAGACAGAGCCAATCCAACTTCCCATTAATGTGCCTGGGAAGACAGTGGGTGATGACTCACATCCTTGGGCCCCTACCATTCATGTGGAAGACCTGGATGGGATTCTAGGCTCCTGGCTTTGGCCTGGCCTTGACTGTTGCAGCATTTGGGGAGTGAACCAGTGGGTGGAAGATATCTCTCTGTTTGTCACTCTGCCTTTCAAAAACCCAGGCTCTTGACTGCCACCTAGAAATTGTATGATACTCCTCACTGGCACTACTTACCCTGGCGATCCCCATCCTACTATCTCTATACTATTGAACTTGACCAAATTTCCTCTACATAGTATTGGGCCAGGCCAAAGTCAGGAACTAAAACCTAAATCTGTATCTGAAATCTTCCAGTGATATAAACTAAAATGCATGAAAGTGAACAGAAAGAATAAAGACTTTCAATGCCAATTATTTCCAAAGTAAATGCAAATTTGCTTTTGATAAAAAAAGCCACATGTAAATGTTTGGAAAATTCTTGTGAAATAGGTAAACTCATAGCAATCATTAGTTGAAATGCTTTGTATCATTAATTATGCTTACATTAAAATACTAATCAATGCAAGCTGGAGGCAATAATAAAACCATCAAAAAGTAAAAACCAAAACTCTCAAAAAAGCAATCCATAGGGAGAAATACTGGAAAGTACTTCATAATGTAACAGCAATTGTCCTTGTGTTGTAGAATCCTGGCAATATATTTACATATCCTCTAATTTGGGTAATCCTAAGCTTTCCACAGCAAGACAATATATTAATAATGAGAGGACAAAATACATTTGAAATGTAATATTTTCTGAAAGAATTATTATGAAGCCTTTGTCCATGAAGATCTGTGGTTTCAAGCAAAATAACTTTGTTGGGCCCTTTAAAAGGGGTGGGGAGGTGGTGCCTAATAATTAAGACAGCTGTGAAGATGCCCCATGTCCCCACATTGAAGTACTGGGCTCTGCTCCTGACTCCAGGCTACTGCTGATGCAAATCCTGGGAGGCAATGGTGATGAACCAAGTAACTGCATTCCTGCTAGCACAGGGGAGACCTGCATTGAGTTCTTGGTTCTCAGCTTTGGCCCAGGCAGAGCTGTTGCAGGTATCTGCCAAGGGAATCAGCAGATGGAAATTCTTTTTCCTTTGTCTCTGTGTTTGTTTCTGCCTCTGTATCTCTGTCTCTATATGTCTCTTTTTCTCTTTTTTTTTCTCAGTTAAATTAAATTAGAAAAAGAAAAGAAAAAAAGAGGGATTGGGAAGCACTAAATGATAATTACAACCTCCACTGTAGCCTTTTTGTGACTTTTTTACTTACATTGACTGCAAAATAAATTGTTTATTTTCCATTTTATTTCAAAGGCAGGCAGAGGCAACCAAGGGGAGAGAAGATCTTCCTTCTGCTGATTTATTCCCTAGTGCCTGAAACAGCTTGGGCAGGGCCAGGCCAAAGTCAGGAACTAAAAACTCAATCTGGCTTTTCCATGTGAGTGGCAGGGGCCCAACTTCTTGAGCCATCACCTGCTGTCTCCCAGGATGGGCATTAACTGGAAGCTGCAATCAGGAATGGAGTTGGAACTTGAACCCAGGCACTCTAATATGGGATGATGCAAGTGTCCCCAGTGGCACATTAACCCCTGTTCCAATCACTTACCCCTACATTAACTTTTTAAACTTTCCCAACAATTATAACAAGTATATGATATTAGCTGACATTTTCAGTATGAGGAAGTGGAGTTTATCATCACTTAAGCAAATGATAGGTGGCGAGAGGGGCCGGCGCCATGGCTCACTTGGTTAATCCTCCACCTGTGGCGCTGGCATCCCAGTTGCTCCTCTTCCAGTCCTGCTCTCTGCTGTGGCCTGGGAGGGCAGTGGAGGATGACCCAAGTACTTGGGCCCCTGCACCCCCATGGGAAACCAGGAGGAGGCACCTGGCTCCTGGCTTTGGACTGGCACAGCACCGGCCATGGCAGCCATTTGGGGGGTGAATCAACAGAAGGAAGACCTTTCTCTCTGTCTCTCTCTTGCACTTTCTAACTCTATCTGTCAAATAAAAAAAATGATAGGTGGTGAGGATCAAGAACCAAAACCCTGCTTTTTTTTTTTTTTTAAGATTGATTTATTTATTTGAAAGTCAGAGTTACACACAGAAAGGGAGAGGCGGGTGGGAGGGGGCTTCCATCTGCTGGTTCACTTCCCAGATGACCACAACAGACTGGCTGGGCCAGGCCAAAGTCAGGAGCCAGGAGCTTCTTCCCAGACTCTCATGTGGGTGGCAAGGGTCCAAGCACTTGAACCATCTTCCACTGCTTTTCCCAGGCCATCTAGCAGGGAGCTGATTGGAAGTCATTGAACTCGGACTGGTGCCCATAGGGGCTGTTGGTGTCTCGGTTGGCAACTTTATTAGCTACACCACAACACTGACCCCAAACTCCTGCATTTTTAAAGAGTATGCTTAAAATCTCCTCCACTGCACATTATTTTATATGCTATATTCATATAATTCTTTTTAAAAACACTTGCTTTCAGAATAGTTTTAAATTTATAGCACAGGGGATTCCAAGATGGCAGAACAGGGAAAACATGTGCTGATTTTGACTAGGGGAAGATAGCAGACGCAAAGTGGAGGAAGTGTATTTCCATGGGAGAGTTGGAGAGAAGTTTGAGTGGAAACTTTACAGAAAGAAGAGGGATGCTGCAGAGCAGTATGGAAAGCGCAGATGCCCAGCAGTGACCAGGGACACCGCACACAACTCCCGGAGCCTGGGGCTGGGGAGACGCCAGCTTCTGAAAGTAAGATGAGAGCAATCTGAGGTGGCCCATGTCACTGGTAATACTGTGCGAGGGAGAATCTTGTGGACCACAATGACCTTGAGTCATCCTGGAGCTCTAGGGGAGGGCACATTTCTTTCTTCGCATCCCTGCATAAGGGTGCCAGGCAACCAGCTAGGAGAAGGTGCCATCTTGACATCAGTAGAGAATTTTTTGTGCACAACCGCGGTTTTTGTGCACAACCAGGGGATTTAACCAGAGGGAAGAATCTATGTTCCTCACTGACTTTGAAATCTGGCTGGAAGTGTTGATGGGGGCTATAGGGTGCTCCCATCCAGTGGATCTAATACAGTCTCTGGGACTCAAACTGCCAAGGTGAACACCCACAGGCACCCAGCTCTGGAAACATCTCTGCTTTCTCTGTGAATGGGGCAGGTTCATGGGGTTGCAAGGAGATCTTCTGCACCCCATGACTGTGGAAGCTCTGAGTTCTGTGACTGGGAATTCTGTCACTACATGGTAGGGTGTGGACAATCACTGTGTCTGCTATCAGAGGCTCAGAGCCCCTTGTTTGGGGTGGGTCACTACAGAGGGTTCCATGCTGACAACTGAGGACTGTACAGATCCTTTGTGTGGTTCAGGCACCAGTGGGGGTGAGGGTTGTACCTACTGTGGACTAACTCTGGGCCTTGAACTCCTTGGAAGAGAGGAGGTGAAGTCATGATTACACCAACAGAGATGATCATACCTTCTCCCTTGCTGACAATAGAAGAGATCTAGCACACCCTTGTTGAATATCACCCTAGATTCCTGTCCCACCCTTGAGCACTCACCAGAACTCCCTGGCCTCTAGGTATTCGCTGAAGGAGCAGACACTACAATAAGCCACATAGGCATGGTTCAAAGATAAAAAACCCATCAGTGCAGAAAATCAACAAGTGTCTCCCCAAATGGCTGAAAAAAAAAACCACAGAAATACAAGAAACAAGAACATGGGAGATAACGCATTTCTCTCAAATGTACACAACACTTCAATATAAAAATATGAAGATGAAGAGACTGATGAAATGCCTGAAAAAGAATTCAAAAGTACAAACATAGAATTACTCAGAAGCAATGAGAAGCAAATTTATGAGTTAAAAAAGTCCATACATGGCAGATGAAAAGTTTTCCCATGGGCTATAGATTTTGAAGATAAATCAAACTGAAATATTAGGAAAAGTTCAGTATGTCAAACAGAAAATACAGTGGAAAGCCTTAACAACAGCCTTTGTGAGGCAGAAGAAAGAATATCTAAGCTAAAAGACAAATCTTTGGAAATCTTTCAGTCAGACAAAAAACAAAACAACAACAACAATAAAAATAAAACCAGGAAGAAATTAGAAAACTTAAAAACCGTGTTAGAGATTAAAAACAGTGTTAGAGATTTATGGGATACCCAACATGTGGGTCTTAGGAATTTCTGAAGGTATGGAAAGAGCATGAACTAGAAGGGCTATTCAGTGAAATAGTAACAGAAAACTTCCCTAATTTGGAGAAAGGGACATCCAAGTATAGAAAGCACACAGAACCCTTAATAAACACGATTAGAAAAGATCTTTACCATGAAATATTGCAGTCAAACATTCAACAATATAATATATAAAGATTCTGAAATGTGTATGAGAGAAATGCCAGATTATGTTCAGAGGAACTCCAATATTGAAATCAGTATGTGAAAGAATTATCTGTACCCTAATGTTCATTGCAGCTCAAGTCACAATACCTAACACATGGAATCAATACAGATGTCCCTTAACTGAAGACTGGATAAAGAAATTATGAAATTATGATATGTATACACTATGGAGTACTATTCAGTGGTAACAAAAAATGAATTCCTGACTTTTGCAACAAAATGGATACAACTGCAAACCATTATAGTTAGTGAAATAAGACAGTCCCAAAAAGACAGATACCACACATTTTCCATGATCTGTACTAACTAACAGAGCACTTAATATATAATGTATTGGAGTGAAACTGACATTTTGAAATTTGATGATTTGATAAAATACAACATCCTTTCATGATAAAAACCTTAAGCAAATTGAGTATAGAAGGAATATTCCTTAACACAATTGAGGCAATATACTAGAAACCTACAGCTGACATTATATTAAATGGGGAAAAGTTGGAAGCATTTTCACTAGGATCAGAACCTGATGAGGAGGCCCACTTTCACCACTGCTATTCAACATAGCTCTGGAAGTTTTAGCCAGAGACATTAGGAAATAAATAGAAATCAAAGGGATACAAATTGGAAAGGAGGGAGTCAAATGATCACTACTTGCCATGACATGATTCTATATATAGGGGATTCAAAAGATTCTACTAGGAGACTAAAGGAACTTGTAAGAGTTTGGTAAAGTTGCAGAATATAAAATTAATGCAAAATAATCAATAGCCATTGTATACACAGACAATGCCATGGCTGAGAGAGAATTTGTAAGACCAGCTCCATTCTCAATAGCACAAAAAAGTGGAGGATGGCCCAAGTACTTGGGCCCTGCACCCCATGGGAGACCAGGATAAGCACCTGGCTCCTGCCATCGGATCAGCGCGGTGCGCCAGCCACAGTGCGCCAGCCGCGGCGGCCATTGGAGGGTGAACCAACAGCAAAAGGAAGACCTTTCTCTCTGTCTCTCTCTCTGTCCACTCTGCCTGTAAAAAAAAAAAAAATTAAATATCTTGGAATAAATTTAACCAAGAGGGTGAAAGATCTCTACCATGAAAATGACAAAACATTAAAGAAATAGGAGAAGACATTTAAAAAATGGAAAATCTTCCATGTTCATGGATTCGAAGATTAATATCATCAGAAGTCCATATTGCCAAAAGCAATTTATAGACTCAATGTAATCCCAATTAAAATACCAATGATGATCACTTCTCAGCCTTTTGGCTAAGATCAAGTGTAATACCAATGATATTCTTCTCAGGTCTAGCAAAAATGATGCTAAAATTCATATGGGAACACAAGACACTCAGGATAGCTAAAGCAATCTAAAATAACAAAAACCCAACCCAGAGGCATCACACAATACCAGATTTCAAGACATACTACAGGGTAGTTATAATCAAAACAGCCTAGTACTGGCATAAAAATAGACATGTACACTGATGGAACAGAATAGAAATGCTGGAAATCAATCCAGACATTTACAACCAACTAGTGTTTGACAAAGGAGCTAAAATGGATCCCTGTAGAAAGGACAGTTTCTTCGAAAAATGGTGCTGGGAAAATTGGATCTCTGTATGCAGAAGTATGAAACAAGATCCCTACCTTACACATTATACAATGATCAACTCAAAATGGACCAAGGATCTAATCTATGACCTGATACTATCAAATTACTAAAGGAGAACATTGCATAAAGTTGGAAAGACATTGGCATAGGCAAAGACTTCTTGGAAAAGACCTCAGAAGCGTAGGCAATCAAAATACAAATAGATAAATAGGATTACAGCAAGCTAAGAAACTTTTACACTGCAAAGGAAACATTCAATAAAGTTAAGAGGCAACTGACAGAATAACAGAAAATATTTGCAAACTGTGAAACTGATAAAGGATTAATATTCAGAATATAAAACCTCAAGAGACTTAACAACTAAGCAAATAATCCAGTTAAGAAATGGATAAAGGAAAGGATCTGGGCATCTTTCAAAAGAGGAAATTCAAATGGCCAACAGACTCAAGAAAAATGCTCAGGATCACTAGCCATCAGAGAAATGCAAATAAAAACTTTCATGGGTTTTAACCTCACCCCAGTTAGAATCGTTCTCATACAGAAATCAAAAACTAATAAATGCTGGCAAGGATGTGGGGAAAAAGGTACCCCATTCCACTGTTGGTAGGAATTTAAACTAGTACAGCCATTGTGGAAGACAGTATGGAGTTTCCTCAAAAAACTGAAAATAGATTTACCATATGACCCAGCTATTTCACTCCTCAGAATTTATCAGTTCACAACAGCTAAGATACAGAATAAACCCAGATGCCCATCAAACAATGACTGGATAAACAAAATTTGGTAAATATACACTACTGAATACTATTCAGCCATGAACAAGAATGAAATTCTGTCTTTCACCACAAAATGGCTGCAACTGGAAACCATTATACTTAGTGATATATACCAATCCAGAAAAGACAAATACCATATGCTTTCCTTGATCTGTGGTAACTAATAGAGTACAGAAAGTGTAATGCATATGAGCAAAATTGACATTATTCTTACATCCTTTGTGTCTATTGTTGATGAATAGTGCGTTTTTCTTAATATCTGCTGAATTCTTTACTTAATGGAGGGTTAATTATGATTATAAAATAAACTGAAGGTATGTCATTGTAAAAATTAAAAGAAAGGGGGGCGGGCGCCGTGGCTCACTTGGTGAATCCTCCGCCTGCAGCACTGGCTTCCCATATGGGCGCCGGGTTCTAGTCCTAATTGTTCCTCTTCCAGTCCAGCTCTCTGCTGTGGCCCAGGAGGGCAGTGGAGGATGGCCCAAGTGCTTGGGCCCCTGCACCCCCATGGGAGACCAGGAAGAGGCACCTGGCTCCTGGTTTCTGATCGATGCAGCGCTGGCCATGGCGGCCATTTCGGGGGTGAACCAATGGAAGGAAGACGTTTCTCTCTCTCTCTCTCTCTCTCTCTCTCTCTCTCTCTCACTGTCTTTAACTCTACCTGTCAAATAAAAAAAATTAAAAGAAAGAACAAGAAATGAAGGAAGCAGGAGACTTGGAGTGTAAGCAGGAGGGAGGGTAGGATGGGAAGTATCACTATGCTCCCAAATGTGTATATATGAGGCACATGAAGTTTTTTTTAACCTCATATAAATAAATAAATAAATCTATACAACAAAAATTTTGAGGTGTTAATACAAAGAGTTCCAGTATACTCCTCATCCCACTTCCCCTGTTAACATCTCATATTAGTATATGTGTCACAATTCATGAATCACATCCAGTTGCCCTATTTTTACTCAAACTCCTTTTATCCCTCCCATACTGCCTAACCTTTAGTAACCAACATTCTATGTTCAAATTGTTTTTTGTAACTTCCTATGTATGAGAGAGAACATGTGGTATTTGTCTTTCTGTGTCTGACTTCATTCAATATGATTTCCTCCAATTGCATCCATCTTGCTACAAAAAACAGGATTTCATTCTTTGTCATGGATGAATAATACTCCTTTATGCATATATGTACATTCCTCTATGCACATTCTCTTTACCCATTCATATGATGATGGACACCTTAGTTGATTCCATATTTTGGCCATTGTGCTTGTTTATATAATTCTCATTGTTTATGTCCTTTTCTTAAGTCATGCTTTTAATATTATCTCCAAATTCTTTCAAAAACTTTCAGATGTTGCTTAATTGACTCTTTCTAATTTATGTGAGCAATTCTCAGATCATCTTACCTATTTTTCTGAAAACTTTTCCTTGAATAATCTGGTTTACTCACCATTTTTGACACACACTGTTAGAATCTAGGGCTTTCCATGTATATACTTTTATTTCTTTAATAATAAAGACCATATCTTCATTTTCTCTGAAACATACCTACCTCCACAAGCACACACCTCTCACCACTGGAATTTAGTAGAAGCATGTTGGTTTTTTTATACTATGTTATTTTGGGGGATAAAATTGGAAGCCCATGTTCTGGAAGTTTCCATGGAGTGGTGCCTGACTCCTGCAAACTCTTGGTTCCCATATTGCAGATACCATTTTCCTCTTGCCCTGCTTCAACAGAGACAAAGAGACAGCCATTTGCCCCCACAGACCCTAGTGGATTTTAAGGTACTGGTCTCTGGGAAATGTGCTACTGCTCCTGCTGACCAGGAACTGAGTAGCACAAGATGCTGTTTACTTATCATTGTAATGGCCAGAGCCAACTGCTGTCAACCATAACTGCCAGTGACTCCTCTTTCCAGGTTGCAGATCCCACAGGACTGATGAAACCAATATTTTATTCTCTTGGTCTCTTGTAGAAAGTTTATTTTCTGTTAAAATTGTTTTACTCTTGTAATATTTTCTGAGTCTTTGGGGATTAGAATGGAGAGAAATCTGAGTGATATGCTGAACATCATATCTGCCCTTCACAAAACTCCCCATCGTCTTCTAACAGGACGAGGGTATCTGACTCTTACTTTTCTGGTAAGTTATAGGAGGCTCCTGATCTTTCAGTAGTTAATCATTCAATTATTTAACACATTATGGAAGGCTCATGCATGGACTATGGTTTTGATCACAGATTGAGAATGAGGAAAACTTCCTTCCCCTTGGGGTTGACACTCAAATTTTACTTGATTAAATGATGATATTAAGTAAATATGTATATGATAATTATAATGGCAGCTGCTGTGAAGAAAAATAAGTTGACATGGGGGACATGTACGTATGCCTGCGTGTGAGTGTGTGTCTAAGTGTCAGTGTGGACCACCTATGTATTGTGTGTGTCTGTGCATGTCAATGTGAGTGTCTATGTGTGTGTGAGTGTGCGTGTCCTTTCTCAGTATGTGAGCAGTCTAAGATAAATCATCAGGAAGGAAGGTGTCTAGAGAAAGTGACATTGGAATGAAAACGTCTGAACAGGGTTACATGGTGAGGAAGAAGCAGATTTAAATGCTGTGTGCCGGCCTAGGAGATCTTGCAATTCAAGTTAGCTCAAAAAAATGCTGAGTACAAATTTTTAAGTCAAATTATATGCATAATCCAAAATTTTCTTCATCAATTGAGTCTTGAGAATATGGCAGTTCGAAAGATTCCTTTGTCCTATGAAACCACCAAGGATTATAACAAGATTTAATTGATATAAAATGCATGATTTTCTCTTTAAAAAATGAAAAAAAGTATCCCCAAGGCCTCTAAAAAGTTATTCATTGTAATACAAATATTAGAGATTAGTGTATAAAAATGTTCCATCCTTTTTTTTTAAAATAGATTTACTTATTTATTTAAATGTTGGAGCTACAGAGGGTAGGGGAGACAGAGAGAGAGATCTTCCATCCACTGGGTCATTCCCCAAACAGCCACAATGGATAGGGCTGAGTCAGGCGAAGCCAGTAACCAGGAACTCCATTCTGCTCCCCTACATGAGGGGCAGAGCCCACAGGCACTTGGGCCATCATCTGCTACATTCCCAAATGCATTAGTAGCAAACTGAATCAGATATGCATAGCCAGGACTCGAACAGGCAATCCCATGTTAGGTGCCAGCATTTCAAGTGGTAGGTTAAGTTGCCATGCCACAATGTCCACTTCAAAATATGTGTATATGAGGAACGAATGAAAAGCCTTGAGCCAGCTTCTTCCTACTTAGTATCTAACTGGAACTTCTCACTAACTACACAAAGCAGCAAGGCAACTGCTTTCATCATCTATGATCAGAGTGAAGATCTGTGAGGGTAAGTGAACTGCATTTTGGTGTGACATTAATGAGCTCCAGGGCAGAACCAGGTTACTTTGCTCCTGGTCACAGGTTCCTTCCATTGCCCCAGGGGACTTCTTGGTTTCAAAACTGTGGGCCAGCCTTCCATAAAGACCTGGAACAATGCTGATGTTTGGGGAAGAGAACTTGCATACCCACATGACATGATGAAATAAATCATGTATTTAAAGAATCTTCAATCTTCATTTTAATCCTTTGTAACTATGAAGTATGAGGCCATCTGCACTTCAGAAATTGTC
Source organism: Oryctolagus cuniculus (assembly GCF_964237555.1). Classification (NCBI taxonomy): domain Eukaryota; kingdom Metazoa; phylum Chordata; class Mammalia; order Lagomorpha; family Leporidae; genus Oryctolagus; species Oryctolagus cuniculus. The sequence goes on along the minus strand of NC_091433.1, from coordinate 77,261,968 downwards.
TTAATGCATCCAAGAATCTGTTCCAATGTTACTCTATTTTTGGAAAATACATCATTATTGCATACTGTTATAGATGAGGGAATTTTATATTAAACCCTCAAATTATTAACATCTTTCTTGTAAAGCAGCCAATATACTATGGCAAGATCTAGAAAAAATTTGGAGTCATGGTAAGGTATATTTCTGAATCTTTGTTTCTATTTTAAGCACATTAACTATTTAGTAAAAATCACAATAATAGATTTGAAAACACCAGTGTGCTGTATATCAGAAGATTCATGCTAAAAAGTTCTCTTAGTTTTATTTTATTTAAAAAATTATAGTGAGGTTTTAAAGATGTTATTTAGTTTTATTGATTTGAATGTCACAATGAGATAGACACATACACACACATACAAAGAGAGAGAGAGAGAGAGAGAGAGAGAGGAAAAAGATCTTCTATCTACTACTTCACTTCCCAAATGCCCACAACAGCCAAGACAAAGGCAGGCTAAATCCAGGAGCCTGGAAACCCATCTAGGTTCCCCATGTGGGTAGCAGGAACCCAAGTACTAGGCCTTCACCTGTTCCTCCCAGGATACATTAGTAGGAAACTGGATCAGAAATAGGGTATCCTGGACTCAAACCAGGAACTACACCATAGAACACAGGCATCCCAAGTGGTGCTTTAATGGCTTGAGCCATGATGCCTGCCCCAGGTATTTTATTTTGATTGAGAAAATAAAACAAAGAAATAAAAAGCCTCATCTTTGCATGAACAGATTAAGAGTCATTTTTGTGCTTGTGTCCAGGTTATGCTATTCAGAACCTCCACAACAAAGTATGATCCTGTAGTAAACTCGATGGCAGCCAGACTTAATAATTATTTTTTTTTTACTGTGTTCAGCTGAGCAACGATGTTGCTTTGTCCTTCCAGGTGAGAAAAGGTATTGGCTGATAGTGAGGGTGTCTCAAGAACCTGGAGAACACACCAGTACAAGCATCCATGTAAATGGGCACACTTTAATTTTGGGTAGGCCAACTAATGATTCCAGTACTATGTATAAGAAGATGACAGCATCTCAAGAGTTAGGGTTTCCAGATGTGGTAAGACTTAATGTTTGCAGCTGTGTGGCCCTGCTGGAGACCTTGAAGGCAACAGGACAGAATGCAGAGATAAGCTGCATCTACTCTCCCCTTGTGTGGCCTTTTGGTTCAGGATTTTTTTTTTAGTCATTAACTAATTAAATGAGAAGTTTATGCTAACTGCATGCATGTGTGTGGCATCTCAGAGGGTGTGTCTCTGTGCTGTCTTCATTCCAGTCTATAATGCTCCTGAAACACATGCAACATGGAGATGGGTTTAGTGTTGCTCTGTGTCTTGCCCAAAGGCATTCAGGTAACAAGTGTTAGAAGCAGATGTCACCCTCAGGCTGCTGATGCCAACACTTCACTTAACATCACTTCACTGTAAGTGAGTAAAGTACTGATTGGAGAAGATTCCTCTCTCCTGCCCTCCAGTTATGATAGCAGTGTTGTCAATTGTGTTTTTATTTACCTGTAAAAGATAAGTTCATCTCATAAATTTTTTAATTTTTATATTTTCCCTTCATTCTTAAAATATCTGGCCAATTCAACCATTTTCATTTTTCTTTTTTTTAACTTTTATTTAATGAATATAAATTTCCAAAGTACAGCTTATGGATTACAATGGCTTCCCCCCCATAACGTCTCTCCCACCCACAACCCTCCCCTTTCCCACTCCCTCTCCCCTTCCATTCACATCAAGATTCATTTTCGATTCTCTTTATATACAGAAGATCAGTTTAGCATACATTAAGTAAAGATTTCAACAATTTGCTCCCACACAGAAACATAAAGTGAAAAATACTGTTTGAGTACTAGTTATAGCATTAAATCACAATGTACAGCACACTAAGGACAGAGATCCTACATGAGGAGTAAGTGCACAGTGACTCCTGTTGTTGACTTAACAAATTGACACTCTTGTTTATGGCATCAGTAATCACCCTAGGCTCTTGTCATGAGCTGCCAAGGCTATGGAAACCCCCTGAGTTCACCGACTCTGATCATATTTAGACAAGGCCATGGTCAAAGTGGAAGTTCTCTCCTCCCTTCAGAGAAAGGTACCTCCTTCTTTGATGACCCGTTCTTTCCACTGGGATCTCACTCGCGGAGATCTTTCATTTAGGTTTTTTTTTTTTTCCCCAGAGTGTCTTGGCTATTTAGTCATTCACATTATCTAGTTCTTCATAGATAATCCCTTAGCCTTAAATCTTTGTAAAATGTGACAAAGGGGTAGATATTGTGGTACAGAGGATTTAGCAACTACCAGAGATTCTCATATTCCATATCAGAGTGCCAGTTCAATTTCTGATTCCTCTGCTTCCAGTCCAGCTTCCTGCTAATGTTCCTGGGAAGTGGAGGAAGACGGCATATGTGCGTGAGTCCCTGCTACTCACACGGGAGATTTGTATGGCATTCTGAGCTGCCATCTTTGACATGGCTCAGCCCTGGTTGTTGTGGGCATTTTGGGAGTGACCAAAACAGATGGTTTCTCTCTCTCCCTTTCTCTCTGCCTTTCAAAAAAACTTACATAAATAAACATTTAAAAATATTTCAAAACAACTATGATGATGCTTAACACACCTGAGTCCCATATTGGAGTATATAGGTTCAATTTCCTGCTTGGTTTTGAATCTTCAACTTTCCACTAATGCAAATCCTAAGAGGTAGTAGTGATGGCCTAATTCAGTTCCTGTCACTCACAAGGGAGACCTGGACTGAGTTCCCAGCCTCCAGTTTCAGCCTTGGCCCAGACCTGGTCATCATAGCATCTGGATAGCAGACCAGCAGATGGGAGCTCTGTGTGTCTTTCAGTAGTTAACCCTTCAAATAAATTTCAGAAAACCTCTGTAGGTTAACAATTCGGTAAATTTTATTGTTTCTGTTCCTAGACATGGAACAAACTTCAGTTTAATGATTAAAAGTATTCATGAAGTGAATGGCTTCTGAGTATTGGGGAGGGAAAGGTAGTGGAGAGAGAAAAAAGTACTTCAGGCAGAGGTGATTCAGAAAAGCATTTTTATCTTTCTTACTGAACCTGCATAAGCTTCAAAACCTTTGCAGTGCAAGTGAAGAAAAGAAAGATATTGGTCTTGCAGTTGTGGCTCAGCATGTTGAGCTGCCACCTGGGAAGCTGGCATTCCATATGGGAGCACCAGTTTGAACCCTGGCTGCTCTGTTTCCCATCCAGCTCTGTGAATGCACCTGGGAAGGCAGCAGATGATTACACAGGTACTTGGGCCCCTGCCACCTACATGGGAGACCACCATGGAGTTCCTAGCTCTTCGCTTCAGTCTGGCCCACAGCTGGCTGTTGCGACCATCTGGGGAGTGAACCAAAGGGTGGAACATTTCTTCCTCTCTCCCTCTCTCTATCACTCTGCCTTTCAAATAAATATTTAACAAAAGAAGAGAGCGAGATGGGTGATGAAATGGAGACACAAGCATATTTTAAAACCTCTAGAGAAATAATTTACAGAGATGTGTGCAGCAGTGCTAGGAGTGAAAGAGCTTTATAAACTAGGTACAGAAGGTGTTCAACTTCAAGTCATTACATGGATTCTGAGAAGGTTCTGATACTAAATGAATACTGATGAAGGATATTGCAGTGGATTGGCAAGTGTGGGATGCTGAGAAACATGGCTATCAGAACTACATGAATATATGCGGGCAGGAAACACAGCAGCTGCTAAAAGTCTGGTCACAATTCACTACGCCACCTCCATAGTCTCAGTTAAACATTTTTTACTAGTTTTGCTTTAGTTAACAATAGGTTTAAATTCCAATTAAGCATTCATACTTCCCAGTCTGCCATAACAATTTAACCTTAATTAATTGTTTTGTGGTCCTTATAAAATCCCAGGTTTAAATTAACCTCTTTAGATATGATAAAGAAAAGGTGACTGAAATCTAGTGTGACACAGAAAATCCTCATTCAATATCTCATTTCTTGAACTGGATAGACTAGATTAGTACTATAATTTAGAAGCTTTCATTATATAACATTCCCTCTGTGAGTATTGTTCAAAAAGCATGCATTCAATTCACCATTTTCACTGTAATGTCTATTAAGAGCTGAAGTACAACACTAATTACTCCTGTGGTTAATAATGACATTTTGAAGACAAGACAAGAAATGCATTCCAGTCAGTTAATGAATGCCTGGGCATGGAAATCACTCATCTGGGATCTGTTCAAGTGCAATCTACCAAAACAGTTTTGAATGTCAGGTATGACATTGACCACAGAAGGAAACCAGAACAGAAGTTCAGATTATCTTTGCAGGACTAACAAAATCCATGCTACTAGTTTTCATATAACAAATTAAAGTTCCTAACTGTTTAGAACTACTACATTTTGGGCAGGGAGGAGCACATGGAATTGATATTCCGCACTACTGTACTAGAGTGCAGGTAATTTAGTATGCTGGTTCTATGTTTTCAAAAGTTTCACTGAGTTATAATTGTATACAATGAAATTCACCAATTTTAGGTGTAAAATTTGATGAGTTTTGATAAATATATAAAGTCCTATAATACCACAAAAGTCATGCTTTAAAACAGAAAATTTCCTTGCTCCCTTTATGATCATCCCCTTCTCTCCACATCTAGCTCTGACATGGTTCTTTCTGTCATTATAGTTTTACATTTCCTAGAATTTCATGTGAGATTGTATAATCTATCACTCTATATATCTTTATCTCTGTATCTATCCCTATCCCTCCCTCCCTCCCTCTTTCTCTTCCTTCCTTTTTTTCTTCCCCTCTTTTTCCACACGTACCTAGATCTGGCTCCTTTCACTAGGGGTAATGTTTGTGACATTCAACCAATTACTGTGCACAGAAACAGCCTTTCTGTCACTGAGTAGTATTTCATTGTATGGATGCATCACAATTTTTTTTATCTATTCACAAATTTATGAACATTTGAATTGTTTCTAATTCTTAGTTATGACAAAGAAAGCTGCTACAAACACTCAGGTCTTTGTGTGAATATGTTCCTTCTCTTAGATTACTACCTAGGAATGAAATCCCCAGGTTATGGCAGTAAATATATATTTAATTATATAAGAAACCAACAAATTGATCCAACTTAGCTGACACTTTTTTATATTCCCAACCACAATCTCTGGGAGATTTAATTGCTTTATATCCTGAAAACAGTTGATAGAGTCATATGTTTTAATTTTAGGCATTCTAATGGATATATCATGCTATTTCACTGTGTGGGTTTTAATGTTCATATTCCTAATCATGTTGAACACTTTTCAGGTACTTATTTTATATTTATGTACTTTCTTTGGTGAAGTGTCATTCAAATATTCTGTCATTCTATATTAAGGTATATGTTATACTTAGAGATGATTATTGTATAAAGTAAGAGCTAAGATTTTTTACATTTGCATACACAAAATTTCCTGTAACAAATGTTAAAAGGACAATTGTTTTTCCAATGAGTTGCTTTTGTACTTCTGTTGACATTAAATTGACCACATTGCAGACTCTTTAATCTGTTCCAACAGTCTATAGATATATTTTTTCAATAATACCACAGTACTTTTATTACTGTAATTTTATATTAATTCTGAATTAGTTTTTCAAAATTTGCATTGTATATTCTACTATCTTTTCATTTCCATATAAATTCCAAAAGTAGTTTGTCAATTTCTCAAAAAGGAATTATTCTGGGATTTGGATTAACTTGAATATATAGGTTGATATTGAGAACCTACATTTCAATACTACAGATTAATTGGTAAATGTAGGATGGCTTTACATTTATTTAGATCTTTTTAAACATTCAGTGATGCTGTTTAGTTTTCATAACTTTTTCTTAGATTTGTCAATGAATATTTTATATTCTTGATGCTGTTATTCAGTTTCACTTGTTCCTTGTCAAAATATAGAAATATAATTGACTTTTTATATATTGATATTATAATTTTAGACATGGTTAACTCAGTTCTAGAGATTTTTTTACTTCTTAGAATTTTTTACTAGAGATTAAGTTAGCTATTAATAAGACATTTCTAATTCAATATACAAATTCCAAATGTTTTCTGTATCCATTGAAATTACAATATTGCTTTTCTTTTTTCTGTTGCTAACATAAATTATCAGGAGTGATATTCTAATCATAAATAAGTTTTGAATACAGATAAACTCTACTGGGAAATTACGTTATAAAAACTGAAGAGGGGGCCAGTGCTGTGGCATAGTGGGTAAAGCCACTGCCTGCAGTACTGGCATCTCTAATGGGCACCTGTTTGTAAGTCCCGGCTGTGCCACTTCCAATAGAGCTCTCTGCTATGACCTGGGAAGGCAGTGGAAGATGGCCCAAGTCCTTGGGCCTCTGCACCCATGTAGAAGACCTGGAAGAAACTCCTGGATCCTAGCTTCAAATGGGTGCAACTCCAGCCATTGCCACCATCTAGAGAGTGAACCAGCAGATGGAAGACCTCTCTCTCTCTCTCTGTCTCTGTCTCTCTCTGCCTCTGCCTCTAACTTTGCCTTTCAAATAAATAAATAAATCTTTTAAAAAATTAACTGAAGAGGAAAAGGTAATCCAGCTTGTTCTAATGATTACTATACCTTACATATTGGCATCTAATAAATATTTGTTTAGAGATAGTCAACTTTGCAAAACAAATGCAAAGCAGGGAAGAAACTTTTGAATGGTTATACATAGAAATAATACAACCTTGTGTCTTTCCAGAAATAGTGCCTTTGTAGAGTTGTGACATTTGTGTGGTAAATTTCCTTAAGTTCAGAAATAGATAATTTAGATCAGTCAATGCAGCCATCAGAGAATCTTAAAATGACAAAAAATTATTTTGTTAATCATTATTTTTTATCATTTGCTTTGCATGCTATGTGAAACTAATAACTGCATAGCACATAGACACATAAACTAATCAATTTTCTCTCTCTTCTCTGTCATTCTTTCTCTCCTTTACACACACACACACACACACACACACACACACAGAAAGCTTATTGGTTGCTTAGTGACAAATTGGTTTGCAACCTAGAAGTCAAGTGAATGTTTTGTAGTAGTCAAAATGAAATTTTTTTAATCTGTAGACTTCCTTATCTCCTGGAGCCTTATAATTTTTTTATATATTACATATTTATGTATTTAATTATATGTACTATAATTTATGTTCAAATATTCATAATATTTATACATAAAGTATTGTAATACCATTTATACAGTATTGTTTGGATCAAGTTTGGCTCTTTGGTTAATCTGTACATAGTAAATTAAACATAGTACTTTGATGTGAGAAAAATGAACCTTAGTAATATTCACAGGTACAGAATTGGGAGAATCTGAGAGGCGACAGAATATGAGGAGAGAGTATAAGAAACAGGCAAAAGAACCAGAAAGTGTGGCTGCTGAGTGCTCAGTGATTGCACACTGTTGTGTATAAATCATGCCTCTGAGAATAATCACAGAATTTTACCACAGTATGGTAGCCTATATTCAAGAAGCTGAAATGGAGTCATTACAAAGAAGCTAAGTCTGATCACTATATTATATTTAATAAGGCATAGAGATAGGTGTGTAATACATTTCATAAGGTTGCCCACTGATATAATCTAAAATATTTTGTCAGTTTTTGGAGTGAACATTTTTATTTTTTGGGATATTTCCTTGGACAACAGGTTTCAATGTCTCCTTGTTCAGTAATTCTACTTAAATGAGGAAATAGGAATAGCCAGGAATAATTTCCATGTAAGAATCACAGAGTTGAGGCCGGTGCCGCGGCTTACTAGGCTAATCCTCCGCCTTGCGGCGCCGGCACACCAGGTTCTAGTCCCGGTTGGGGTGTCGGATTCTGTCCCGGTTGCCCCTCTTCCAGGCCAGCTCTCTGCTGTGGCCCAGGAGTGCAGCGGAGGATGGCCCAAGTGCTTGGGCCCTGCACCCCATGGGAGACCAGGAGAAGTACCTGGCTCCTGCCATCGGATCAGCGCGGTGCGCCGGCCACAGCGCGCCGGCCGAGGCGGCCATTGGAGGGTGAACCAATGGCAAAGGAAGACCTTTCTCTCTGTCTCTCTCTCTCACTGTCCACTCTGCCTGTCAAAAAATAAAAAAAAGGAAAAGAAAAGAAAAGAATCACAGAGTTGGTACACTGTCAACTTCAGGGAGCTCTATTCACAAATACTTCAAGGTTAAGAGCAACCTGGAATTGGGCTGTATTGTAGTTCTGTTCCCAAGAACTAGAATGTTGTTGTATCCCTAGTTCTAGAACCTATTATATATGGTACATATTATAGGCACTTCATTAACTTTTTATAAACTTTGAACAAATGAATATATTACTAAATTTAAACCACATTTAGATAAAAAGTATTTGAATTCAAGGAAGAACTAAGATTACATTTTACATCAACATTTATAATATGAACAACATTTTAGGGATATCCTGTTTAAATCAGAGCATAGTATTTGACTGAAAAGTAATAGAGAGATGTCCATAAAGGAAGAAAAAGAATTAGGGAAACTTCAACTTTGTGAATGTCATGGAGGGAAATACTTTTTTTCTGAGCTACTTTCACCTACCAGGGATCACCTCTTTGTTACAGCCAAATGTGAGACCCAGAGTAGCTTCCCATATTCCAAATGGGATCATGATACATTATATGACAAAGTATACTCGTCTTACTCAGGTCTCTTAAAATCTCAATGTATTGCAAATTGACTCTGTGGTGCTCTTGAACTCTGCTTAATTTCCTTCGTCCACTGTACTTAAGCACTATATAGAAAGAACATTTAGCCAGATGCTGATACTAATAAAGACAAGGCCTCATATTTGGAATCTGGAGATTAAAATTCTACCTCAGAGGAACCACTTATTATAATAAGATAAATGACATCATAATTGAAAACAATAAAAAGACTTCCTATTTGCTTTGTATCTTTTGTCTGTGTATGAGATTAAAAAAACTTTAAAATTATATTACTGTGAGTACCTAGTAAGCCATTTGGAATTTAATGCTCCCTATTTTATGATGTACAATATACTGCAAACCCTATCAAACACATTTAAAATTAACTATTTTTGCAACTATTACATTTATTGACTTTTAAAAGACACATTGGGATATAAGCCAAGCACAATAGCTCGAAAATCATTAGATGTATGCGTTGGCTTCCAGGATGCATTGAAGAGAATGGGGAAGGCTAAAGAAAACAGTCTTTTATGGTATCTTGGAATTCTTATCTTTAATAAAGTCAAAAATAGCGTTTGAGATCTTGTAGAGGATACTCTATTTATAGGGCCCATGGTCAACTTGTCAGATGTAATGGTTTTCTCATATTGGTCATTAATCTTTGTTTCAGAAATAATGATGGACCACCATAAATTCTAAATACCCATGGAATTTCATGGTCTTAAGTTGTTCTGCAATTTGATGCCCAAGCATTAAAAATAGACCAAGAATTCAAGAAACTGTTTTCTTTTAATCAGCTGCAATGTAAAATGTTTATGAATCTCAATCTTGAAAAGCTATTTTAATATGATGAAATATTTTGGAGTACTTTAAAAAGCTGTAACAGGATTGAATTACATCCTTTATATTGGACTCAACAGAGGAACTTTTTAAGGAGCATAGTTAGCTGCAAACATTTACAAGATTATATTTAAGGTGTAACTTGAAATTACCTTCCAGATGTCTCATTTATAGGATATGACTGGTTTATCCATGAATCACTAACATGCGATTCCACTTCAGCATTGAACTTTCATGCAGACTAAGGAAATACCAGAACCCTCTGCTCTCTTGAGTCTTTTATTATAGCCTGCACTCAGTCCATACTGCCTTTTGATAATGAAAGCCAGCATTAGGAGATAGGCCATGATTCTAACAAGGTTGACATTTTAGTAATTGGCCCTAATCACTCTGGGGTATTTTATCCCAGATTTAGGCTTCTTTCCATTTTCCACATTTCATTCATCAATCATGGTTTCTGTCATAACTTGGCAAGAGTCTCTAGAACGCTGTATATTGTTAAAACAATACTACATTTCCTGAAATAGACATTCTATGTGTCTAAAGTGAAGACTTTTTAGAAGTTCTTTCTTCTTAAATTAATTTGCATATGAAACATACTCTTAGATTAATTATAATCATTTATTAAATATCTATGATGCATAATTCCTTTAAATATTTTGTTAAATTAACTACTTTTATATCACATGACTTTTTTAAGCAAATGAAGAGAAAAATTCACATTATATGACAGAAAGCAGGTGATATAATATGTTGTACCAAAAATACTGTTGGAAAATAATAGTATTTTCAATTTAGAAGTAATGGTAAGTAATCAAACAACTTTCTTAATAACTTGGAGGTTGTTAGTAGTTACTTTTCATCAATTAATTGATTTTTCATGGCTTTATTAATAAAACCTAAAGTCCTATGCATTATATGAGATGAAGTTCACATAGACTTTTAAAGAGGGGCTATCTTCAGTGGAAAGAAGTGCCCATCAAAGAAGGATATACTTTTCTCTGAAGGGAGGAGAGAACTTCCACTTTGTTTATGGCCCTGTCTAAATACTGACGGAGATTATGTATTCAAAAGGCTTCCACAGCCTTGGCAGTGCATGTCAGGAGCCTCAGGTGGTCATTGACGTCATATATGAGTATTACTTGTTAAATTAACAACAGGAGTCACTGTGCACTAACTTCCCATGCAAGACCTCTGTCCTCAAAGAGTTGTATTATAAGAATTAACTGTAAAACTCGTTCTCAGTGTGTGTGTGTGTGTGTGTGTGCAAATTGTTGAAATCTTATTACGAAGATGGTCTTCTATATATAAAGTTAATTGAAGGTGAATCTTAATGGAGAATGGGACTGGAATGGGAGAGGGAGGAAGGGGTGAGGTGGGAGTGGGGGTGGATGGTTGGGTGTGGTGGGAAGAATCACTATATTCATAAAGTTGTACTTATAAATTTGTACTCATTTAAAAAAGCTTCTTATGGAAAAAATTAAAATAAAAAAGAGGGGCTATTTTGCCATGGTTTCAAAGCTTAAAGCGCTACTTCTATCATAAATCACATATAATAACTTTATTAAAAAGAAAATTAGTGCCTCTGTTAATGACAGAACACAGTGTCTAGCCAAAGATTACTGTCATGACTGATTCTCTTCAGGCCAAGGGAAATACTTCTTTATATCTGTTGGCCTGTGACCATAAAAGAAAGGTGAATACATCCGATTACTCTGAATTTTTGTGAGGATTTTGGAGTTTGCCACTGCTGGTAGCTGAGACAGACGTGGCTCATGCATTGATAATGCATATTTGTCATGACTGGAAAACTGCACATTTTATCTAAATGTTTTTTAGAATGACTTATGACTCAGTGTTTAGCCTCTGTTGGTACTCTTGCCTCAGTCGCTACATTCATGTAGCTGACTCCTCTTTTTCTGATCTCTTCTCCCACCTCCTGCCTCTGTAGTCAAGTTGTCCATCATACTGGAATGCATACTATTTCCTAAAACAACCTCATGGTTCCCCAGTTCATGCATGTCGTTTCCTTTACTGAAATCTCTTTCTTCCTTGTCTTCTGGATAAAATGTCATCATCTTCAAGATTCTATTCAAATGTTAGCACCTATCTGAAATTTTCTCAAGCATTTTATATTCTATACTCTACAGATAAATAAAAAAGCCTTAAAATATTGTCTAATAGTTATGTATATTTTCACCATTTGTGCTTCCATAGTATTAGACTACCCCCACCCTTTATTTAAAAAAAGAGATTTATTTATTCATTTATTTGAAAGGCAAATTAATGACAGAGGGAGAGACAGAGAGAAAGAGATCTTTGGTCTGTTGGTTCGTTAGTCAAGTGGCTGCAATAGCCAGGACTGGACCAGACTGAATACAGAAGCCAGGAGCCAGGAACTCCATGTGTTATTCCTCATGAGTGACAGGGACTTAAGTATTTGAGCCAGCATCTTCTGCTTCACAGGTGTATGAGCAGAGAACTGGATTGAAAGCAGAGCAGCTGGGACTCTAATCAGCACTTCTCTATGGGATGTGGGCGTCTTAAGCCGCAGCTTAACCTGCTGCTCCACAACACCTGCCCCCAAGACTATCCTCTTAATCTCTAAGCAATAGAATGTAAGAGTTGTATTTTTGTGAAGACTGTTTTTATATACATATGTAATTGTAAATGGAGTCTTCAAAAAGTTCATGGAAATGCAAATTATAAAAAAATTACACATGGATTTAAAAATTTTCTGCATCAACATAAGCTTCTTGTCCAATTCCATGTTTTACATGAAATTTTTAAAATATCCTTGTGTTAAGTGTGTGTGCATGTATAATGCCTAGCATAGAAATCTACATTTGCTATTGTTTTTATTAATTCTTTATGCTGAATGTAAATATCCATGCCCCATCACTCACATCACAAGTTTCACTTACTCGGTTATATGTTTCACAGCACTCTATACTCCCATACTGATCATTTTAAACTCATAAACTTGACACACACCACATATTAAACTGAATACATGAATTATTTTGAGAGCAGAAATAAGAGGTGGGATTTAGAGAGATATGTTGTAGGTGTGACATATTGAAGTGGGCATGCAGATAATGTATGGCATTAACAAATTTTGAAAAGAGAAATAAAACTACAAATGAATATAAAATGCATATTTAGAAAAATAAAACAAGACATATTTGAGGTATTTGCTTAGATGTCTCCCAAACATTCATCTGAAAAGGGTAGAGAATGGTTTAAATAATGATTTTACAACCCCATCCATTTACTTCAGTTCCATTATACTCAATTGTCTTACATGACCTGCCAAGACATCACTTCTAAAGTTAATGTACTTTGCTTATAGCTTTATTCAAGAAAAGAAATTCTCAATTAAAATTGAGATATCTTTTCTTATTGTCATCTGGTATGTAATCAGTGCTTGACAGAAAATCTAGAATTCTTGTCTTGTGTACAAAAATAAAGTCATAAAATTATGCCTAAATATTGTCACTTACTGAAAAGAAATTTTCAATAAAACCCTGTCTTGTAGGCTCAGGAAACATTTCTTACTCTCATCACATGAGTTGGCAATAGTGACTTTAGGTGACATCATATCTGAACAGGACACCACCATGGGATCGCATGGAGATGTATCTGTACAACATCATCAAAAACCATACAATAGCCAGTAAACCAACACAATATATTTTACTTTGATGAGTATTACTGTTGAATACTTCTTTCTTAGCTAAGCTATGGCAATAATCTTGTATATTTCTGAAAACAGAATCTCTCTTTTTTGAAAATACCCTCTGGGGTCCAGAAAAATGTTGACCTGGATTCATTGGAAGGACAATTATAATTAACTATGTTTCATTGGAAAGACTCCTCTTTCTCTCTTTTATGCTTTATATATTATATTATAAAATACAACAAGTCTGTCTTATTTATGAAATTTTCCCTTACATTAAATTTAGTTTTATTGACCAACTGTATCAACAGTCAGGAAATGAGTCTCCACCTGTAAAGACATCTTATTTTCTTATTCCAGGTCTGGCAAAAAATAGCAGTAAAAACACAGGAAGGAAATAACATCTTAAGTAGAAATTACTTTGTCAGTTTTCTAAAGTAGTTAGGAGACAATATTTAGTGTTGAATCATCAGTCTTAGTGAGGTGATAAGTCCATGAGTAATAGGAGAAAACACTGAATCGTAGGTAAACTAATTGTATTACCAAAAACTCATTACTTCAAAAAGTAGCTTTTCTTTAGGAGTTCATTATCCTTGGGAAAATTGAAAACTGTATTAGAAAGCACTTGCATTTGAGCTGACAATTGTTCCAAAACACTCTATAAAGCACCAGATGAAGCAAGCAAATTTAACTGCTTCCACCCTACAATTACATAGGTTTTCACCATCTGTGCTTCCACAGTTCCGTGAAATAATCAGGTGAAGTCACACAGAAACATTGCTGTGTAACTAACACATGCAACATAACTCATGTATGTGACAAAACTAGTCCAGACAAGGTTGATACATTAAACAGCAGAGGAATTAAATTTTTAAACCATGTTAAAGGATGTGGTAGAAAAAACATCTGGAAAAGAACAGGTTGATTGAAACAGGCCTGCCTGATTTCAGGAATGGGAGGTCATACTAAACTGATCTCCAAAAGAACTCTAAAGAGTATTAGTGCCAAAACAGACAAAGGCAATCCAGGGACATAACACATTCAGATTTTCAAGCAGCACATGAAATGGTGGAGCTTGAAGAAGCAGTCTAGCAATGGGTCATCGTTTATTTCTTTCTTTCCCATTGTTTTCAAAGATGGCTACCTAACTTTTTTTTTTTTTTTTGATCTGGTTTGGTTTGGTTTTACACATACAAAACATTTTATTAAAACAAACAACCAGGGTAGGTGTTTGGTACAGTGGTTAAATTTCTCTTTGGGACACTTACATCCCATATAGGAGTGCCTGGGTTTGAGTCTTGGTTCTGCTTCCAATTCTAGCTTCCTGCTGACACACGCCATGGAAAGCCACAGATGATGGCTCAAGTAGTTGTGTCCCTGCCACCCATGTGGGAGACCTGGACTGAATTCTATGCTCTAGGCTTCAGGCTGGTGCAGCCCTGACTGGTGTAGGCATTTGGAGATTGAACCAGCAAAGGCTTGTTTCTTTAGGCCTTTCAAAAAACCTTAGCATTTACTTATATTCTTTGTCATAAGTCAACTATTAATATATGTATGAGTCTGTTTTGGGGCTTTCTAATCTATTCCATTGGTTCACTGTCTTGTGCCAATATCATACTGTAGTAATTACTGTCTTGTTCAGTAGAGCAACCCCTTCCTTCTTATTTTTCAAGCTTGCCTGACTTGTTTTTAAAATACACACAAACAAGCAGAAATACTTTTTTCATTTAAAAGTAGGTATTGTGTTTGCAATGTGCCAGGCAGATACAGAGATGAAAGGAACAAGTGGTGTATCTTCATCCATAAGACCCCTAGAATCTAGTATGAGAGACAGGCAGCAACCCTGACAATACCGTGGAGATATAAATCCTGAGTGTTCCCATGATGTGCTTGGCATGCTTAAGGGCAATTTGAAATTCAAAATTAACATAAAGGTAATTCCCACTCAAATCCCTCATGTTCAGTAGTGAAGAAACAAATATAGATGGGAGTGGCTTTCTACAGAAGCATTTTGTTGAATAACAAAGAAATGTAATAACAGAATCTGTAAACAAGATATCATTATGTTCCTTCTTTGAGCTCTTTCTACATCAGCTTCAACTATATTCAAATACCCTTAAGCCCTAACTGAACAAACAAATAATTTAAGAAGATTGGTGACTACAATTATGATTTAAATCAAACTACATGTTTCATGTTTAATAATGGAATTACATAGTTAGAAAGAACCTTGGAGAACTCTGGTTCAGAGATTCATGAAGCATATTCTCTGGAATACACTTATTGATATAAATAACTACAATACAAATAGAGAAGGTTTTATTATCAAATAGTGAAGAAATGAATGGTTTAAATGAATCTAAGCTTGTTTTTCTCTTGCAAAAATTCTCAGCGAGTTTACTCTACCAAGCACAGTTTATAGTATTTCCCATACTGCCTGACCATATATGTAAGGGTTAAAAAATTCATGGAAGATTTGCATTACCTTTTAATTCCATTTTCTATGAACTTTCTGAAGCCACTTTGCATATATTTTTAAAATAAGACTCAATGGGTATTATTCACTTGAAACTGGCAATTACTGCATTGGCCCAACTGCCTTACTTTGCAAAGTTATAACTAAGACTCAGTTAGTTAAAGGACTTACACAGTCCAAAGTTATGTGTGGTAAAGCAAACTTAAGAATGTAAGATTTGAATTTTCAATCTAGCATTAATTCTTCTGAACCATGGCTTTCAATTTGGGTACACATACATCTGAGAGCCCACAAAGGTTTTCCAAGATATATGACTATAGGTAGTTTTAAGGGTATCCAGTTCTAAATTTTTAACTTTAATAGATCTATTTATATTGAGCTGTCCAATACCAAGTATATGGGGGTAATCATGGTGGACAGAGTGGCTCTCTCTTTTCCTATAACCCCTCCCATGATAGCCCTTTCCCCACTCTTCAAAATGATATTATTACAACTATCAACAAGATAAGTAATGGGTCTTGCCTTCCAAGTGTAAAGTATCTAAAGTGCTAAAGAGCACAATGAGGTCCTTTAGGAACAATTCAAAGACAGATTCAGTAAGAAGTAAATGATGGGGCCAGCACTGTGGCTTAGTAGGCTAAGCCTCTGCCTCTGGCATCAGAATCCCATGTGGGTGCCAGTTTGTGTCCCAGCTGTTCCTCTTCCGATCCAGCTCTCTGATATGGACTGGGAAAGCAACAGAAGATGGCTCAAGTACATGGGCCCCTGAACCCATGTGGGAAACCTGGAAGAAGCTCCTGCTCCTGACTTCAGATCAGCCCAGCTCCTGCCTTTGCGGCCATTTGGAGAGTGAACCAGTGGATGGAAAATCTTTCTCTCTGTCTCTCCTTCTCTCTGCCTGTAACTCTACCTCTCAAATGAATACATAAATAATTATTTTTAAAAAAGAAATAAATGACAGTAAAACATATTATGCAGGCAAAAACTCCTGGGAAGGCAAACATCTATCTACCTATCTAGATATTGTCTCTATATAAATTATAAGTCAGAAATAAGATGATTGTAATGCAGACCTGTTAAGTTTATTAGCTCTAACTGGTTCACTGATGATGAAGATCAGATTCACCAACAGGGTTTTTAAAGACAAGTTTTAAATAAACCAAAATGCTAAATATTTGATGAAAATAAATTCTACATTCACTACTATTTAATCTTCTGATAGAAATATCAGCTATAAACAAAAAAATCTTTTTGAGTAGATACATATTTTTTGAAATTCTGTTGGGTAGTTCTATAAAGAGTTAATTTCAGATCATTTCTACATCTTGCAGTAGGGATATTCTTATTATCACTTTTTGAAAAATATTAATAGGTCAAAAAACAAGAAAAATGAATTATTTTAGAAATATGCATTTACTTTTTACTTTTTAACAATTAATTTGAAAGAGAAAGAAACAGAGATAGACAAAGAGAACTTTCATAGACCAGTTCACTTCAAATGCCTGCAGCAGCCAGGAATTTGGAACTCAATCCAGGTTTCCTACATGTCTGTAGGGACCCAAGTTCTTGGGCTATCACCTGTTCCATCCCCGCATGCATGTTAACAGGAAGCTGAAATCAGAAGTGCAGCTGGAATTCAAACCCAGGCACTCTGACATAGGATGTGGTCATCCCAAGTGGCATCTTAACTACTATGCCTAACATTGGCCTCAGAAAAAAATGCTTTCTCAGTTTGTTTTGTTGTATTTTTAAAATATAAGGAAGATATAGTTGTTATATCTATTTATCCATTAGTCATCATCATCA
Organism: Oryctolagus cuniculus; assembly: GCF_964237555.1. NCBI lineage: Eukaryota > Metazoa > Chordata > Mammalia > Lagomorpha > Leporidae > Oryctolagus > Oryctolagus cuniculus. The sequence continues at coordinate 77,244,428 of NC_091433.1, read as the reverse complement.
CCTATATATCCTTTCCTTTTTTAAAGTAATATGTATTGTCATATAAAATATAAAACTTTATTAATATAAAAATCCAAAGTCTTGAGTAAATGAAGATAATCATAGGACAACACAGTAACTATTTTTAAGTCAAAAGACAGCTTTTCTACACAGCATTAGGATTTTAGCTTGAACCTTCTTTTTATTAGACACATTAGAGGAAATTATTTACTTTTATATAAAAGTAGTATGTTTTTAAAACCCTTATCTTCATGGATTAACCACAGAATCATAAATGAGAATATTAAGCTAAGAACTTGTTACTTTGGCTTATATAATATTAGTCTTACTAATGCATTAGTTTTCAGCACCCACAGAACATTAACAAGCTTTAATCTTGATAGCATTAGCCAATAACATGCCGTTGGTTGTTAATTATCAATAATGCAATCTTTATAAGTCATTACATTGCTAATTTAAACATCTACTACCATCTTTTGTATACCTATATCCCACCTTACCTTTTATTACTTAAGATAAACCATCTGTGCTGCTATCTAAGACCAACTGCTCCCTGAGTGTATTACATCCCTCCCCTCCTCTTGTATTTTAGAGTTTCACATCTGAATTTTTCTTACAGTGTAGTGCATCTTCTTGTTTTCCCATTTTACTGGGATTTTTGTCACACTTTTTTTTTGGTATATTAAGCACAATCTCCTTGATTCCACTTGCTCCTCTAGTAATTTCTTTATCTTCTGTTGCCCAAGATAAAAACTTTTCAAGAGTTATCTGTATTCACTGTCCTTATTTTCTCTCTTCTGATTATCTTTAAAACAAATTTGCATCCGTCTTTCATCCCTACAACTTCAAAGCTCCTGTTGTCAAGGTCACTGAAGTTCTTTACGTTAATAACTCTCGTGGCTAATTCTCAGTCCTTATCTTACTTTAAGGCACTTGATATAGTTGATCACTGCTTTCTGTTTGAAATGGTTTCCTGACTGAACTTCCAGGACAACATATTTTCCAATGTTTTTTGGATTTCCTTTGATACACTTTTTCAGTGTCTTTTCCTGGAGCTTCTCACATCCTCACATTCCCTCCCCTGATGTTAGAACACAGGGTTTCCTTGTTTCTCTTCTCATCTATAAACACTCCTCTTGTGATCTCCTCCAGTCTCATGGCTTGAAATTCCATCTATGAGCACATGACTATCAAACATCTGATGAGTGTTGCTGTCCATGTTCCTCCCCTTGATCTCCTGGTTTACATACTGGAGTATCTATTTGATATCATCACTTAGGTATCTAAAAAGCATCTCAGTGTTAAAATCTCTAAACACTGTGATTCCAGCCTTCCCCTCCAATTGTTTTTCTTGAAGTCATTTCTATATCCATTAATGGTAACTCAATGTATCCAGTTTCTCCTCCTTGGTCCTTCTCTATCCCACACCTAATTATCAATCCCTTCAAGGCATCTTTTTAACCATCAACTTTAAAGTACCTCCAGAATATGACCATTTCTTACCACGACCACTGCTATCATCTGGTTCAAGTAACTGTTAATGTTTTTCTTGGACTCCTCCATCTATTTACGTGCTCCAACCATTATGCACCAAGAACACAAAGTCTATTACAGAATCCAGAGATATCCTGTTAACATATCTGCTTAAATACATAATGGTTATTGATTTTACTAATAGAAAAATAAGTGATTACAACAACCTACAAGGCACTAAATGCTTGTGTTATCTCTCCTACTACCCTCCATCGTTTGAATCTGCTCTAACCTTGGAAACTTCCGTGCTGACTTGTACATGCCAGGCATGCTCTTACTCTTGCTGTCCCTTCAGTCTGGAACAGTTTTCCTCAACAAACTCATGGCTTATTCCCTCACCTCCTTCAAGATTTTGTTCAAATTTTAACTGTTTGGAGAGGGCTTCTCTGACCACTGTATTAAAAATGACAATGCTCCTCAGAACTCATGCATTCTTTGCTGGTTTATTGTTCTCCATGTTGCTTACCACCTATTAATGCAGTTTACTGAAAGTTTTCACTTGTTATCTGTCTAACACTAGAACATGACTTCGTTAGGCCAGGTTTTCTTGACTGTTTTATTAGATATTCCAAACTCAGGGGAGGGATCATGCTGGGAAAGAGAAAAACAATGCATAGAATTTTCAGATCTTCAAGGTAATAAGTACATTTGGGAGGAACTGAAATGAACAAGTTTACGTCTGAAGAAGCAGATAGCTTTAGTTATATTTTTGATATGTTATTTTTAAAACTTTTAAACTGCAAAGAGTTTGTTTTTGTTACACATTAATGATGAGACCATAGTTTTTAGACATATTTTTCCTCTGATCTTTATGAATGTTTAATATATTTTATATTATGTTTAAAAGTTTTCTCAGAAAGAGAATGGCATGTTAGGAAACTATAGTTCTGAACAATTGGATCATAGATGGAGGACAGAGATGGGTGGCAAAAGAGGGTGAGAAGAGAGGGACAATGGCCAGGCGTCAGGCAATAATATGACACTGTTCTTGGGTGTCCTGGAACAGTGCTTCTAGAACCTCAATGCACATAGGAAACACTGTTAGATTTCTATTAAAATTTGTTTTCTGATTTTGTTGTGATCTTGCCTCCAAAAACACACTCAAATGATGCTAATGTATCTGATCCTGCAACAATAATAAGCAGGGCCAGGAATGTTAAGATTTCTAAGTCAATCGCACCCTGGAATGACCTGGAATAGCCTAGAAATGCTGAAGTCTGAGTCTAGACCCCAAATAATCTGTTTTAGGTGGAATGGGTATATTCTTGCCATTGAGATTTTAAAAAGTGATTCTAATGTGTGGCAAAATTTGAATATTACTGCAGTGGGCCCAGGCCAGGAATCTGCTGGTGTACTACCTCTTCTGATGACCCCTCACGATGCTGGCAGCTTGCAGTTTTCTGATTAGCAGTTTCATTGGGATGTACTAATTGGTGCTAATGCTCAGACAGTGCTATGAGCTAGAGATTAATAACCAAGGCAGACAAAGGCCAAACGCCTGACAGGACTGCTCTTTTCTTAATGAAGCCTGACTGGTCCATTGCTTCAAAATCCTGCATCCTTGCAACATACATTGTACAAGTGCAGAAAATATGTGTCTACTTCTGAGGAGGACACTGTCAGAGACACTGCTAAGTTGCCAGAATTCTTGCTTGACTCTCAAATAATTTACTTAATCATTTAATTCATTTATTATTTTTCAAAATGTATTAGTGGTCTGATATGCAAAAGACACATAACTTAATAATGGGGAATACTCACTTTTTCCACCCCCAGTGGGGACAATGATCTATCAGTTATGACAGAGAGTTAACAACTGATATTACAACCGTGTTTTATTTATAATGTGGTAATTGCAACACAAGGGGACTTCAAAAAGGCAATGGGAAAATTGAATTAAAAGATAAGTTCATTTTTGCGCAAACACTTTTGAAATAGATGCATATTTTTCATAATACACATTTCCCATGAACTTTTTAAAAAGTCTACAAATGCATATTCTGGGTACTGAGAGTCAGGGCAATATGAGTTTGAGGATAAAGGCCTTGCTTAAGAAGTAAAAGGTAAGCTGAGAGCTCATGGTGGGCAGTAGGCCAGGAGAACCAGAGGTTAGGGAGAGGCAGAGGTAAGCTGTAGTGGAACCTTGAATATTACTCTATTTTTCAGAGGAATTTTCTGTGGCCGAAACAATTTCCTCTACTTCTTCCTCAAGTAATTGTACATAAAATCTTTAGTAACTGTGTAAGCCAAAATGTCTCATTGTCTTATTTTTCAGTCCAAAAATAAAAAATCCAATCTCTCCCATCTAACAGTTAATCCTCAAGACAGCAGAATGAAAAGCAACAGCAAAAGAGAAACAGAAGAGGGTCACAGTCTGAATTATGTTCTGTTTGTTTGCAGTGTGCTATTTGGAAAAAACTTTGAGTGGAACAAAGGAAGTGAAGGCTAGGGAAGAATCTAGAGGTTGCGAGTTCAGCTTGAAGACAGATGCAGTAGATTCAGTGAAAAATGGTGCTATCCTACACTAAGAGGTTTGAGAGCAGAGTAAGAAGCAGCAGCCAGGTTGAAACACGCAATTTTAGTCCTTGCGACTAAATGATCAGGTGATAGCAGCAATTAATGCATCGGGAAATAAGCTCTAGCTTAGGTTATCCCACTTAATTTTTACATCACTTCCAAAGATGGGTGCCACTATTCTTTGTATTAAAAATAACGAACTTGGCTGGCGCTACGGCTCACTAGGCTAATGCTCCGCCTGTGGCACGGGCACACCGGGTTCTAGTCCCAGTCGGGGCGCCGGATTCTGTCCCGGTTGCTCCTCTTTCAGTCCAGCTCTCTGCTGTGGTCCGGGAGGGCAGTGGAGGATGGCCCAAGTGTTTGGGCCCTGCACCCGCATGAGAGACCAGGAGGAAGCACCTGGTTCCTGGCTTTGGATCGGCGCAGCGCCAGCCGTAGCGGCTATTTGGGGGGTGAACCAATGGAAGAAAGACCTTTCTCTCTCTGTCTCTCTCTCACTGTCTAACTCTGCCTGTCAAAAAATAAAATAAAATAAAATAAATAAAAGACCTGATACAATTCAAGTTTGGGAGATATTCATTATATTTTTTTGTAAAATTTACAGGTTTGAAGAACTCTGTAATATTTACTGTTTGTATTTAGGTTAACTGAAGCTCTTATTTTAAAGAGAGTTATGGCAATCATTAGGGATTGTTCTTTAGGTGACTTTATGGAAACATGCATTGGGATACATTATCTAATGAAAATTGAAGAAAGGAATGATAATGTCACAAAACAGTGTGAGAATGTTAAAGTACGAGTGGGTCATATTTAATATTTCTCAGTTATGTTGAGGCTTATAAAGGGTAACTAACTTTGGTCCATTTGAAGCCCTTCAATTCACTCTGAGTGAAGTTTCTTTCTAACCCCTGGTCTTACAATGGTAACTGTGGTACTATATTTGACATAAAGGAGTGACTGCAAGAGGGGCAATTACATTTACTCCAAGCCTTTTATCTCTAAGTGGTCTCAGAATCGCTTAGTTCTTGGTGTTGGTAGTACAAAACAAAACAGTCTTACAAACATAGCAGAACTTGGCTTAATGACTTGAAACGACACTTACTAGTAGTTCATGCAAGTTTGGTGCATGAAATTCAGCCACAGAAAGGACAAGAAACAGCCTCTGCCAGCCAGAACAAAGGCTAACATTGTGAGATGCCAGTGGCATAATACACAGGCTTCAAATCAGAGTTCTGGTCAGTGCAATATAAAGGAAGTGCTTCATTAGCTATCATAGTGCATACTTCTCAGTCTTGTACCACATGGCAGCATGTAGCAAGGGCATGGACGCAAAGAATGAGCTATTCACTCAGGTTTCATAATCTTGCTCTGTTTCAGCCTCCTGGGTTGACAGCTTTCAAGTTAAGCATGGAAGGCTCAAAAAAAAAAAAAAAAAAAAAAAAAAAAACAGTCTCACATTCTTCAATGATATAGTTTGTTTTTGGAAAATGCCTATCTAAAATAAGAAGATAAAATAAGTGTAGCCTGTGAGTTCAGTTTTTTTACATTAGCTGTCTTTCCAGAGCATGAGAGAGATTTCTATGATGATTTTGAACACTTTAATAAAATAATTTCACAGGATTAGTCTCAAATGAAATTATTTGCAATCTCTATGTTATTCAACCCTGTGCAATCAAATGAATATTCATTTAATAGTGAAAGCTTACTTTGCAAGTAAAATGCTTTGCAAAGACACTGAATTGTAGAAAAATTATTCTATGTGGTGGTTTTTAGGAAAATTGCTGTGAGTTCCAATCCTATCATGTACAACCTGAGATTCCTACACCTCAAAGAAAACCAAACTGTATAAATCAAATTCAAATTAATGGCAACATTTCTCAATTCATTTTATATATCTTCTGTGTTTGGAAGGCAATACATTATATTTGGATTCTCACTTACATTAATTTCATAGACTTCAAAATCAGTCTTCAGTAGTATTTCCAAAAGACTTAGGGACCCAGCTGCATAAGACTGCATGACGAGCTTCAGAACCTTCTGAATCTGAACTAAAAAAAAAGAGAGAAATTAAATAAGGCACTAACTTATGTGACCAGTGTCACATAACCTGGATATTATGTTGCAATCCCAAAATTTTTAAGATAAAGTAGAAGAGATCATACAATTTCTATTAATACTTAACATTATTGTTGAATTGCCTTTAAATATATTGGAGACATTTATTTCTAAGAAAACTGAGTAATGGGTGATCTATATATAGTTGATTTGAACTTTACCAGATACTCAGATGGAGCCTTGGGAAATCATTTGTTTAATGGCAAAAAGTTTTAAAAATTCTGAACTATAAAATTTACTTTTCAATTTTAAAATTCCTGAACTGTGAAAATTACTTACTTTCAAGTAAGTGTACTACCTTCATAAAATAATTTCTTACTTAAAACATGAGATGAGCAATCACTGTGTAGGCTGGCTAGTCAAGCTTGCCATAGTATCAGACAATGTCACTTGCACTCACAAAGTCACCATAGACCTTCATCTAAAACATAGGTACTTCTTACTTAACAGATAGGTCCCTGTATGTAATAATTCTGCTTTCCTCATTTAGCAAAACACTAGCAGTTTTCATACCAAGTGTCTACCACAAGGCAGACTGTTTAATTAGCCTTTAACCTGGCTTTCATATAAACTATACATTATAGGTTGAACTGCATCCACACTCCTCAAATTCTCATGTTGAAGTCTTAACCTCCAGTACCTAATAATGTGACCTTATTTGGAAACAGGGTTTTTAGAGATAATTGAGAGAAAATGAGGTTATTAAGGTGCGCCTTAATCTAATAAGGCTGTTGTCCTTATGAAAAAAAAAGGGGGGGGGTTTGAACACAGACACACACACACACACACACACACACACAGAGAACATCATGTGAACTTGGAGATGTTTGCAGGTCCAGGAAAAGAAATGTGGAACAACCTCTTTCCTCATAGCCCTTGGAAGGAACCATCCTGCCACTGCCTTGATTTTCATGACAATTTCTTTAAAAAACAGACAATTTCTTTTTAAATATAAATTAAAAAGAAACTGCTCTGGAGGATGGCCCAAGTCCTTGGGCCCTGCACCCGCAAGGGAGACCAGGAGAAGCACCTGGCTCCTGGCTTCAGATCAGCGTGGTGCGCCGGCCACAGTGGCCATTAGTGGGTGAACCAATGGAAAAGGAAGACCTTTCTCTCTGTCTCTTTCTCACTGTCCACTCTGTCAAAAAAAAAAAAAAAAAAAAAAAAAAAAGAAACCGCTCATTTTTCTTAAAAATATGTTGGTTATTATTGAGACATTTTGAATGCCTACACACGCTTCTTGTTGCTAGTTTACATTGTAACAGTTATATAAAATTAAGTTGTTTATAATTAGCTAGAAAAATTAAAAGAAATATCACATATTTAGAAACTATAAGTGAAAACCCACTGCACTTTCAGGATTAAATCTTATTTAAGCATAATTTTTAAAAAATCAGAACGTAAGTAATGGTGACTCTGACCATGTTTAAATAGTATAGATGGTGATTTTATTTAAAATATTTGATTGAGGAGCTAGTTCTCTATTATTTCTATCTCTCTCATCTTTCCAACTACCTACCTGCCTCCAAGAGCTTTGTAATAATGGCAGTTAGAGGACAATTTTATGTCACACAGATCATGTAACTTTTTTTTAAGTTTAAAACATTTGTAAACTGTGAGAAATTTTTTATGTTTTCCAAATCCATGACAAAGATAAATGTCTAACTTTTAAAATGGGTAAGTCTTCTAGCTCCACAACCAGTTCACACTGTGTTAGTGGTATTAATCAAAGAAATTAGATAAGACAAAGTAATTAGAGACTTTAGAATTGGAAAGGAAGAGGCTAACTATGTTAACTTCTAGATAGTAATACATATCTGGAAAGCCACAGGGAAAAAAAATCAGTGAAAAAACTACTACAGATAGGAGTATTGGGAGGGTTGATAGTGTGCCTGTGAAGGATATAGAACAGGGAATCTGTTTCCTGTTTTTTTGGTGGGGGTTACATAAATCTATATATGTGTTAAAATTCATAGCACTGTGCAGCGAAAGAAAAAAGTAAATCACTTTGAAAATAAAATAATTTAAAAGTAAAATAAAAGAAGGCTACAAACAATCTAAGAGCAATTAGGAAAACAAATGGAAAATTTGATATGAAATATAAAAACTCAAAACAGTATAAGAAAATAGAATAACTGGGAAAAGGAAGTTGCATCTCTCCACTTCCTTTTACTCTTCATGCTATTCTATTTTTTTCTCTTACTTGAAACAGCCAATTTTAAAAAAAATAGCCTAAGACATGATGCTGGTTCATAGTTCTCTTAGAAATCTCTAAATAATATATATATATATATATGTAATACATATAATATTCAATATATGGAATAGTCTGAGCTCTTTTCACATGCATGTTACTGACAATTCTCAAATACAGAGAAAGGAGTAAGTAAATATTATCTCTATTGCACAAATGTGAAACAAATAAGAGCATATGGATTTTGAGTAGAGTCATCTTTAAACTTATTCTGTGACAGAGTTGAAAGTAAAGACCACATGATTTATTTAAAGAGCAATCACTTCTATGTTTAAAATCTAACTTTGAACTCTCTTCAAGGATCTTATTTGATACTAGCTGATACTGTTAAGTTTACTTCCTTAGGTAACTCACTTATTAAAATGTTACACATAATAATATTATTATTAGTAATAATTATATAATTATAAAAATATAATTTCCATTCACTATATACATGCTTCTAAAAGAGACTTATTTTTTAAAAATTAAGACAATTTGCAATACTATTTTTAAGAAAAAAATGCCAGATTACTACCAGATATTCAGCTTATTGAAAAATATTTATATATTTATTTAAATATAGCTCCTTTATTCAAAATTATGGGATAAATGTATAATGAATTGTATGCAAATGTCAATGTGAAGATATTTAGAAAATGAGGGAAAGTTTTGAAATAAAAGTGACAATATTGAGTACCATCGTAAAATACTCAGAACTATCCACAAATTATCTGCTACCTCATTGTATAGATTAAAATCACAAGTAAATCAAATGACAATAATGGCAAGTGTGATGAAATATAATCTGAGTTGAATAAATGAGTTGAAATTCCTTTATCTTCAGTAGGAATCTGGCTCACATTTGATGGATGCTTTTTGAATATTTCAGCATTTTGACTCTTTGCTAAAATGAATATTGGGGAATTATATTAAATATGTCTGGGCAGATCAGAATAATATCACATCCATCTCTCTCTCACACACACACAGCGAAAGGGAGGATGAGAATTGAGAATGGAGCTTATTCTCTTGAAATTACCTCAGATACTGACTATATTCTCGACTCCGGTTCTATTAAGACCTAGAGAAAGTTCACCTCTAGAAGTTCATCATTTCTGAGAATTATTGTTAATAAAAATGTACCATGTTTTGAAAAGACTTGCTACAAAAGATGTACGGAACAGCCTGTCTGTGAGTTCAGGAAGAAACAGTTTACACTTCCTGGAACTGGTTAGACTTCGTGTATAAAACCCACCAGGCCAGGCGTGAGCAGTACAGCCGAGCCTTGCTTAGACAGGTGTAGCTCTGGGAAATGCGTAGCCAGGCCATGTCATCCTTGTGTGAACACCACCTGGTGCCTTCATCCAGTCCTAGGCTTGGCGGGATGTAACATGGCATATCCGTCTCCTCTGCTCGCGTACACTGAGTTCTCTCAGGGGAGACGAACTGCACAGCTACAGCCCCTGCATGGTTTCCGTCTTCACTATCAAACACTCACACCCAGCTCAGAGGTTGTCAGGCGGCGGCAGGGGTGGGTGGGAGGCCTTCTTTGAGGAGACGGGACTTGAACTAGCATCGCACAAGGTGAGAAAGGGTGCTGACCCGCCAGTCAGTAGGCACCTGCAGCTACCAACCCCTGAGACCTGGGCCGGGAAGGCTCCAAGGTCGCCCGAAAGCTGCGACAAGGAAGTGGCGCCCGGGGTCTTACAGCGTGCTTTCAGCAGCTCTCCTACGCTGAGGTTTATCCTACGCTGTGATCTACAAGCAGGAAGCCTCCTGGCTGTAAGACTGGCACACGAGTTTTTGCTCGCACGTTTCTTGCCAGTGTTACCTCAGTTTGTTGGCTTTTCAAACTGTGGACGCACGTAGGCGCGTGTGTCACAGCCCACCCGTGTCCCACCGGCGCACCACACGTGCACCGCCTATCTACACGCTAAGGCAACTCAGAAAATTGTAGCCTTCTCCCGGAACCGTTGGGTTTTACTTCACGCAGCTTCGAGGAAGAGAAGCCGGCTAGCAGAAGAAAGCGCGGAGACGCCAGCGCCGGGCCACTGGCTTGGGCGCAGGCGGGGCGGCGCCGCGCGGGGCCGGGGAAGGAGAGGGGCGGGGCGTCGCGGCCTCGCACTGCGCATGCCCGGCTCGTGCGCCGGCCGGCGGGAAAGGCGTTGCCCGGAAGAGAGCGGCCTGACTGCTGGTGCCGAGACTCGCGGGCCTTGAGGGCGGGGGCGTCACAGCCCGCCACCACGCCGTGAGCCCCGCCTGGATCAGCACGAAGTACATGCAGAGCTGAGTCTGTCGCAGCGTGGTGGTGGTCTGCCATGACGTCCAGCCTTTCAGAAGAAGAGCAAGAAGCGGCCCGGCCGGCCAGGGCTGCCATGGCACACTTCTCTGAGGAGACTTTGAAGTCCCTGACCGATGAGGTAGGGAGTTTCCTTTCTTTCAGTTCCTCTGACGGAGAGCAGCCCAGGCCCAGTGCCTCAGGGAGCGAACGAGGGAGTAGGAAGCCGACTCCAAGGTTGGAAGAACAAGATAAGCGATCTGAGATGTGGGGCTTCAAGCGCAATGAAAATGAGCTGTGTGAAAAGTGGATCAGCCACCTCAAGGGCAAAGAACGTAACCCTGGACCGGACCAACCGGACGGCCAACTTCAGACGGAAGACGCTTTCGTGTCCGAAGAAGAACTGAATACCCTTCAGACTTTTTGCAGCGTGAAGATAAACTTGATCCACCATCGAGTGTCTTCCAAGGAGAAGAAGAGCCGCAGACGTAAAAGGCTGCGGGTTCCATTGGATGGAGAGGCCTCACATTGCCCTGTCCCTGCTGAACTTTTAAACAGAATCTATTTTAAAAATATGAGGATGACAGTAGAACAGGTGGCAGCAGCTGAGGAACACATTTCTTCTCAATGTCCAGATTGTAATAGGAAAAGGGCAGAGCTGGCCCAGGCGGCCTTCCTGAGACAAAAGAAGACGTTACTGGAGTCACTGCTACTCCAAGAGAAAATAGATGAACATCTGCACACGAAGGACGTTCTCACTCGTATTAGAGAAGCACATCAGGGCCTTCCCAGGCTCTCAGATGACCCAAAAATAATCTGGAGAAGACTGAATGAGAAAAGTCAGATCGGATGTCGTGGTATTGAAAGGCCAGATACAAAGCAGAAGCTGTAGCTAGATGGAAACAGCACTTGTCATTCATCTTTGCCACTTCTCAAGCCACTTACTTTAACCAAACAGGGCATGAAGATCATTACCAACAATGAATAATGGGGGTAGATATTCTTGTTGTGCATTTGGGTAATTACTGTCATTTTTACAAGCCCTTTGGAAACTAAGATATTAATATGCTTCTTTCTCAGATTTAAGGTCTAAGAACTTTGCAACTAGTACACTTCTCAGATTATGGAAAGCCATATTGGAGTAGTTGCAAAACTTTTACATCAATGCAGGAGAGAGATGCTAATATTTTGGGGTAGAATGGTGATAGCATGCAGAGAAAGAAGTACACAGATGCTAAGAGTTACTTAAGAAGCAATAATTGACTGTATTTGGTTATGAAATGGCCATGGGGATTTAATAAAAGGTAAATCGTAAAAATGTCACTAAAATTTTAATTTGTGTGCTTGAGTGAATGATACTTAATTTCATTAATATGGAAACTGGAGAAGGGCCATGTTTCATAGAGATGATCAAGAGTGATTATTTGGACATGGGTAGTTTGAGGTTTATCTGAGACACTAATTGATGAGAGTTTGGAGAAACACTTGGTTATTTGTACTTGTAGTCTAGACGAAACATCTAGAGATTTGAAATGAAGGGGGTGGGTGGGGAAATCATTGCCATATTGAAGTAACAGATGTCATAAGCTCTTCTGGAAGAGAGTAGAGTGAGGATGAGAGCAGGATTGGAACCAACCCCTGAGAAAGGTCAACAGTTACTGGCTGAGTAGAGGACAATAAGCCCATGTAAATTGTTGAGAAAATATTGTCACAAGAGAATAAAGAAAATCAGGAATTTATAGTGTCAAGGAAAGAGTACTTCAAGAAGGATGGGTTTTCTGAGCATGAGTAAGCATGCCAGTGCAAGATGATTTAGTCACCTGTTTGGCATTGTTGACCTTAGCAACAGCCACAGAGAACTTAGAAAAATTGTTTAGACAAAGTAGGTTGAGGAATAAATGTAAGATAAAGAAGTAAAGAAGGTGTATATATACTACTTGAGAAGTTTAGAGGGAAAGAGGGATGATGTTGGAGGCAGATGTAGAATTGAGGGAAGAATGCTTGGAAAAACTACCTAAAAAGCTATTTTAGTCATGAAGATTTCTTGAAAATTCTGTGTTCACTCTAATTTCCATTCTCAGGAAGCAGTATTCTCTGGGGAATACCATGATATTTTGAAAATACATTTATGGGACTAAAATATTAGCATTCTGAGAAATCATATTTCTTATTTATTTTCCCTATGAATATATAAAGTCCTAATGTCATTACCTGGAGTTCATTTTTCCACATGTTTAACACCTAAACTATTTCAGGGAAAGACAAATTTGTTTGCAAAAATCAACATAAAAGAGTCTTTGTATCAGGTTCCATCAGACTTTCTTTTATGTATAAAGATACTCTTTTCCCTGTATAATTTAAGCTTATTTCCTCTTAGTAGGTCATTTCTAAATAAAATGGAAAAGTCATTACCATGCTCATAGTAACTTTTTATTTGAAATCCACATTATGTCATGCTTTATCTTTGGTATCTCAATATATTCACATTTCACACAATCAAAATTCTGAATAATTTTCCAGTTAGAATTACCCAATTAAAGGTCATGCTCCACCCTTTCTTGGTCAACCAAGCTAGAAATCATAGTCACCTTTTGTTCCTCCTTTTTTATTTTAACTCAACTGCAATCTATTTTTAAACAAGGCTACTAGATTGCTTTTCTTCAGTATTTTCTGACCAAGATTTTTTCATCTCATCATGACCCTCTCATGATTTTTGCCTTTTCACTCTTACTTCCTCTCCTCTTCAGTCCATTCTCCATACAGCTGTCAGAATTATTTTTCTAACATACAAACCTATTCAAATTAAGTCTGCTGATTTAAAACAACTCTAAATGGTTTAATCTCTACTGCAGAAATAGCACTTGATAGATTGAACTAATTAATGATATATAAAAGTTCTTTAACATCTGGCCCTAGCATCCTTTAAATTCTTCTGTTATCCTTAAGTCTATATGAAGCTTCTCTATAGGACTTGGAATTGCCTAAGCTTTCTTATTCCTTGTGCCACTGTAATTGCATGTATATATTGGTTTGTCTCAAATTCTCTTAGCTGCTTTTTTCAACTGATATACACTTCTTTTTACATTTTTAAAATTTTATTATCATCAGTAGGTGACAGTTACATAATTGTAAAATCAAATAGATTCTAAAAGGTTTGTTTACAAAATTTCTCTTTCTTACTCTGTTACCATCCAAACTCATTCTACACTATTTTGCCATACCCCTTCCCTGCCAGGGTTAACTCTTTATTTGCTGGATCATGGGATAGTCATGCATCCTAGGATAAAAACAGAAGAGGGAATTCAGAGAATTAGGGAGTGATCATTTACTAATCAGAACAGAAATATTTATATTTTTGCCAGTACGACTTTATCTGTGTGTTACCTATAAATAACAACTGAAATTAATATCTTTGATATTATTCCAGTGAATATACAAACACTGAAGATAGTTTACCATGTATTCTCTTTTGTACCTTGCTCTTTTGCTTGCATTGTGGTAAAACATATAAGAAAATTTCCATTTCAACCATTGCTAATAGTACCATTTAGTGACATTACATTCAGAATGTTGTGCAACCTCAACACTATTTCCATACTTTTTCATCATTCAAACAAACTCTGGGTCCATTAAGCAATAACTTCCCAAATTTTCCTATTCTAGTTGCTGGTAACCTCTAATGTACTTTTTGTTGCTATGAGTTTTCCTATTGAGGTGTTTCATATAAGTGGAATTTCTCAGTAATTTGTCCTTTTGTATTTGGATTATTTTGCTACATAGTGTTTTCAAGGTTCACTCATACTGTAGCATGTATCAGAACATTGTTTTATGGCTGAATAATATTCTGCTACATGAATGTATTTCAAAAAGTCCATGGAAAATGCATATCACCTTTCAGTTCTGTGTTTCCATGAACTTTTTGTGGTAACTCTGTATTACATGTAGGTTTATCCATTCATTTTACTCGAACTTGAGTTGCCTCCACTTGTTGGGTATCACGTTATTAATAATAATGTTGATGCTGCTATGAACACTGGTTACAAATATCTATTTGAGAACTTGTTTTGAATTGTTTTGCATCTATACCTTGAGGTAGAATTGCTATATCATATGGTATTTCTATGTTCAAATTTTTAAGGATCTGGCAAATTGTTTCCACAGCAGTTAGAACATTTTACAATTCCACCAATAACAGAGGTTCCACTTTCTTCAAACTTTCCAGTTTCCACTTTAAAAAAAAAAAAAAAAGAATACTATCATCCTAGTTAAGTGTGAAATGGTATCCCATTGTCTTTTCATTGGTAATTCCACAAATGCCTATGATGTTGGTCATTTTTTATTTTATTTTATTTTCTCCTTTGTAGAAATCTATATTCAAATCCTTTGCTTGTTTTTATATAGCTTTTAGTCTATTTTGCTAAGTTGTATGAGTTATTTATATATTATGGATATTAGATTATCAGACTTAAGATATGCAAGTATTAGATTTTGTGGGTTATCTTTAATCTCTTGAAAATTACTGTCCTTTGAAGCACAAAAGTTTTAAGTGTTTTTTAAAGATTTTTATTTTATTTATTTGAAAGAGTTACAGAAGGATAGTGAAAGAGAAAGAGAGAGAGATTGAGGATTGAGGGAGAAAGATGGGGCGGGGGAGAGACTGATTCCATCCACTGGTTCATTCCCTAGATGGCCACAATGGCCAAGGCTGGGCCAGGCTAAAGCTAGGAGCCAGGACCTTCCTCCCTGATGGCAGGGGCCCAAGGACTCAGGCCATCCTCCTCTGCTTCCCCAGGCACATTAGCAGGGAGCTGGATGGGAAGTGGAGCAGCTGGAGCATGAACCAGCACCCATATGGGATGCCAGCGCTGCAGGTGGTATCTTTACCTGCTATGCCCCAGCTCCGGTCCCAGAAGTTTTTAGTTTTAATGAAGTCCAATTTGTTTCTTTTCATTGCCTATTCTTTTGGTGTCATATATGAGAAACCATTGCTGAAACTAAGGTCATTCAGATTTTCCCTATTGTTTTCTTATTAGAGTTTTACAGTTTTGTCTTAGAATTAGGCCTTTAATCCATTTTTTGAATTAATTTTTTACTAATTTGAATAATTTCATTCTTTGTAGTTTTTCAGCATCATCATTGGAGAGAATTGTTTTCCTCCTTGAATGGTCTTGGCAATGTTGTTAAAAATCAATTGATGGGGCCACACTGTGGCTTAGTGGGTAAAGCCAGTGCCTGCAGTGCCAGCATCCCATAGGGAAGCCTGTTTACATCCTGGCTGCTCTATTTTTGATCCAGCTCTCTGCTATGGCCTGGGAAAGCAGTAGAAGATGGCCCAAGTCCTTGGGCCCCTGCACCCACATGGGAGACCCAGAAGAAGCTCTTGGCTCCTGGCTTCGGATTGGCTCAGCTCCAGCCTTTGGGGCCATTTGGGAAGTGAACCAGAGGAAGGAAGACCTCTCTCTCTCTCTCTCTCTCCTCTATCTCTCTGCCTCTCTGTAACTCTGTCTGTCATTCTTTATAGTTTTTTAGCACTATCATTGAAGAAAATTGTTTTCCTCCTTGAACAATCTTGGCACTGTTGTTAAAAATAAATTGAAAGGGCCAGCATTGTGACATAGAGGGTAAAGCCGCTGCTGCTGCAGCATCCCATTTGAGTGCTGGTTAGAGTCCCAGCTGCTCCACTTCTGATACAGCTCCCTGCTAATGGTCTGGGAAAGCAGCCAAAAATGGCCCAAGTGCTTGGGCCCCTGCCACCCACAAGGGAGACGTTGAAGAACCTTCTGGCTTCAGCACAGCCCAGCCTCAGCTGTTGTGACCATCTGAGGAATGAACCAGTGGATGGAAAATCTCTCTCTCTCTGTCTCTCCCTCTCTTTAATTCTGACTTTCAAACAAATAAATAAATCTTAAAAAAAAAAATAAATTTACCATAGAAACATGCTCTAAATTCTATTCCATTGTTCCCTACTGGTATGTCTATATTTATTCCAGTACCATACTGTTTTGATTATTGTGCTCGAAGTCAGTTTTTAAATAAGCAAGTGTAAAACCTACATCTTTATTCTTTCCTTTAAAAATTGTTTCAGCTATTTAGAGTTCTTTGAGATTCTGTATGAATTTTAGGATGGATTTCCATTTCTAAAAACAAAAAAGAGCTATTGGACCTTTCATGGGGATTGCATTGAATTTGCATTTTTGTTTTCAGTAGTTTTGTCATCATAATGAAATTAAGACTTTTCATCTAAGCTTGTGGATAGCTTTTAATTTATTTATGTACTCTTTAATTTTTTCCACAAATATTTCATAGATTTCAGTGTACAAGTCTTGTGCCTCCTTGGTTGAATTTCTAAGTATTTTATTTTCTTGGTTGCTGTTATAAATGGAATGTTTTACAAATTTTTTGTATTGTTGATTTCTAGTGTATAGAAATTCAGTTGATTTTGTATACTGCAATTCCACTGAATTCGGCTTTTAATTCTAACAGATTTGAAAAATGAATTCTTTGGAGTTTTCTGGATAAAGGTTATGTTATCTGCAACACAGATAATTTTATGTATTCCTTTTCAAATTAGATGTCTTTTACTTCCCTTGCCTACTTGCCC